>NW_027617605.1:0-107736 GCF_964187855.1 Myxine glutinosa | reverse complement strand
GCGAAAAGTGGTTTTTCAACACTAACACAAGTGCGAAAAGTGGTTTTTCAACACTAATACAAGTGCAAAAATTGGTTTTTCAACACTAACACAAGTGCGAAAAGTGGTTTTTCAACACTAACACAAGTGCGAAAAGTGGTTTTTCAACACTAACACAAGTGCGAAAAGTGGTTTTTCAACACTAACACAAGTGCGAAAAGTGTATTTTCCACACTAATACAAGTGCAAAAGTGGTTTCCTGCACCAACACAAGTGCGAAAAGTGGTTTTTCAACACTAACACAAGTGCGAAAAGTTAGTTTTTCAACACTAACACAAGTGTGAAAAGTGGTTTTTCAACACTAACACAAGTGCGAAAAGTGTTTTTTCCACACGAATACAAGTGCAAAAGTGGTTTCCTGCACCAACACAAGTGCAAAATGTGGTTTTTCAACACTAACACAAGTGCGAAAAGTGGTTTTTCAATACTAATACAAGTGCGAAAAGTGGTTTTTCAACACTAACACAAGTGCGAAAAGTGGTTTTTCAACACTAACCCAAGTGCGAAAAGTGGTTTTTCAACACTAACACAAGTGTGAAAAGTGGTTTTTCAACACTAACACAAGTGCGAAAAGTGTATTTTCCACACTAATACAAGTGCCAAAGTGGTTTCCTGCACCAACACAAGTGCGAAAAGTGGTTTTTCAACACTAACACAAGTGCGAAAAGTGGTTTTTCAACACCAACACAAGTGCGAAAAGTGGTTTTTCAACACTAACACAAGTGCGAAAAGTGGTTTTTCAACACTAATACAAGTGCGAAAAGTGGTTTTTCAACACTAACACAAGTGCGAAAAGTGTATTTTCCACACTAATACAAGTGCAAAAGTGGTTTCCTGCACCAACACAAGTGCGAAAGGTGGTTTTTCAACACTAACACAAGTGCGAAAAGTGGTTTTTCAACACTAACACAAGTGCGAAAAGTGGTTTTTCCACACTAATACAAGTGCAAAAGTGGTTTCCTGCACCAACACAAGTGCGAAAGGTGGTTTTTCAACACTAACACAAGTGCGAAAAGTGGTTTTTCAACACTAACACAAGTGCGAAAAGTGTATTTTCCACACTAATACAAGTGCAAAAGTGGTTTCCTGCACCAACACAAGTGCGAAAAGTGGTTTTTCAACACTAACACAAGTGCGAAAAGTGGTTTTTCAACACTAACACAAGTGCGAAAAGTGGTTTTTGAACACTAACACAAGTGCGAAAAGTGGTTTTTCAACACTAACACAAGTGCGAAAAGTGTATTTTCCACACTAATACAAGTGCAAAAGTGGTTTCCTGCACCAACACAAGTGCGAAAAGTGGTTTTTCAACACTAACACAAGTGCGAAAAGTGGTTTTTCAACACCAACACAAGTGCGAAAAGTGGTTTTTCAACACTAACACAAGTGCAAAAGTGGTTTCTTGCACCAACACAAGTGCGAAAAGTGGTTTTTCAACACTAACACAAGTGCGAAAAGTGGTTTTTCAACACTAACACAAGTGCGAAAAGTGGTTTTTCAACACTAACACAAGTGCGAAAAGTGGTTTTTCCACACTAATACAAGTGCAAAAGTGTTTTCCTGCACCAACACAAGTGCGAAAAGTGGTTTTTCAACACTAACACAAGTGCGAAAAGTGGTTTTTCAACACTAACACAAGTGCGAAAAGTGGTTTTTCCACACTAATACAAGTGCAAAAGTGGTTTCCTGCACCAACACAAGTGCGAAAAGTGGTTTTTCAACACTAACACAAGTGCGAAAAGTGGTTTTTCAACACTAACACAAGTGCGAAAAGTGGTTTTTCAACACTAACACAAGTGCAAAAAGTGTTTTTTCCACACTAATACAAGTGCAAAAGTGGTTTCCTGCACCAACACAAGTGCGAAAAGTGGTTTTTCAACACTAACACAAGTGCGAAAAGTGGTTTTTCAACACTAACACAAGTGCGAAAAGTGGTTTTTCAACAATAACACAAGTGCGAAAAGTGGTTTTTCCACACTAATACAAGTGCAAAAGTGGTTTCCTGCACCAACACAAGTGCGAAAAGTGTTTTTCAACACTAACACAAGTGCGAAAAGTGGTTTTTCAACACTAACACAAGTGCGAAAAGTGTATTTTCCACACTAATACAAGTGCAAAAGTGGTTTCCTGCACCAACACAAGTGCGAAAAGTGGTTTTTCAACACTAACACAAGTGCGAAAAGTGGTTTTTCAACACTAACACAAGTGCGAAAAGTGGTTTTTCAACACTAACACAAGTGCGAAAAGTGTTTTTTTCCACACGAATACAAGTGCAAAAGTGGTTTCCTGCACCAACACAAGTGCAAAAAGTGGTTTTTCAACACTAACACAAGTGCGAAAAAGTGGTTTTTCAACACTAATACAAGTGCGAAAAGTGGTTTTTCAACACTAACACAAGTGCGAAAAGTGGTTTTTCAACACTAACGCAAGTGCGAAAAGTGGGTTTTTCAACACTAACACAAGTGCGAAAAGTGGTTTTTCAACACTAACACAAGTGCGAAAAGTGTATTTTCCACACTAATACAAGTGCAAAAGTGGTTTCCTGCACCAACACGTGCGAAAAGTGGTTTTTCAACACTAACACAAGTGCGAAAAGTGGTTTTTCAACACCAACACAAGTGCGAAAAGTGGTTTTTCAACACTAACACAAGTGCGAAAAGTGGTTTTTCAACACTAATACAAGTGCGAAAAGTGGTTTTTCAACACTAACACAAGTGCGAAAAGTGGTTTTTCAACACTAACACAAGTGCGAAAAGTGGTTTTTCAACACTAACACAAGTGCGAAAAGTGTATTTTCCACACTAATACAAGTGCAAAAGTGGTTTCCTGCACCAACACAAGTGCGAAAAGTGGTTTTTCAACACTAACACAAGTGCGAAAAGTGGTTTTTCAACACTAACACAAGTGCGAAAAGTGGTTTTTCAACACTAACACAAGTGCGAAAAGTGGTTTTTCCACACTAATACAAGTGCAAAAGTGGTTTCCTGCACCAACACAAGTGCGAAAAGTGGTTTTTCAACACTAACACAAGTGCGAAAAGTGGTTTTTCAACACTAACACAAGTGCGAAAAGTGTTTTTTCCACACTAATACAAGTGCAAAAGTGGTTTCCTGCACCAACACAAGTGCGAAAAGTGTTTTTTCAACACTAACACAAGTGCGAAAAGTGGTTTTTCAACACTAACACAAGTGCGAAAAGTGGTTTTTCAACACTAACACAAGTGCAAAAAGTGTTTTTTCCACACTAATACAAGTGCAAAAGTGGTTTCCTGCACAAACACAAGTGCGAAAAGTTGTTTTTCAACACTAACACAAGTGCGAAAAGTGGTTTTTCAACACTAACACAAGTGCGAAAAGTGGTTTTTCAACACTAACACAAGTGCGAAAAGTGGTTTTTCCACACTAATACAAGTGCAAAAGTGGTTTCCTGCACCAACACAAGTGCGAAAAGTGGTTTTTCAACACTAACACAAGTGCGAAAAGTGGTTTTTCAACACTAACACAAGTGCGAAAAGTGGTCTTTCAACACTAACACAAGTGCGAAAAGTGTATTTTCCACACTAATACAAGTGCAAAAGTGGTTTCCTGCACCAACACAAGTGCGAAAAGTGGTTTTTCAACACTAACACAAGTGCGAAAAGTGGTTTTTCAACACTAATACAAGTGCAAAAAATTGGTTTTTCAACACTAACACAAGTGCGAAAAGTGGTTTTTCAACACTAACACAAGTGCGAAAAGTGGTTTTTCAACACTAACACAAGTGCGAAAAGTGGTTTTTCAACACTAACACAAGTGCGAAAAGTGTATTTTCCACACTAATACAAGTGCAAAAGTGGTTTCCTGCACCAACACAAGTGCGAAAAGTGGTTTTTCAACACTAACACAAGTGCGAAAAGTAGTTTTTCAACACTAACACAAGTGTGAAAAGTGGTTTTTCAACACTAACACAAGTGCGAAAAGTGTTTTTTCCACACGAATACAAGTGCAAAAGTGGTTTCCTGCACCAACACAAGTGCAAAATGTGGTTTTTCAACACTAACACAAGTGCGAAAAGTGGTTTTTCAATACTAATACAAGTGCGAAAAGTGGTTTTTCAACACTAACACAAGTGCGAAAAGTGGTTTTTCAACACTAACCCAAGTGCGAAAAGTGGTTTTTCAACACTAACACAAGTGTGAAAAGTGGTTTTTCAACACTAACACAAGTGCGAAAAGTGTATTTTCCACACTAATACAAGTGCCAAAGTGGTTTCCTGCACCAACACAAGTGCGAAAAGTGGTTTTTCAACACTAACACAAGTGCGAAAAGTGGTTTTTCAACACCAACACAAGTGCGAAAAGTGGTTTTTCAACACTAACACAAGTGCGAAAAGTGGTTTTTCAACACTAATACAAGTGCGAAAAGTGGTTTTTCAACACTAACACAAGTGCGAAAAGTGTATTTTCCACACTAATACAAGTGCAAAAGTGGTTTCCTGCACCAACACAAGTGCGAAAGGTGGTTTTTCAACACTAACACAAGTGCGAAAAGTGGTTTTTCAACACTAACACAAGTGCGAAAAGTGGTTTTTCCACACTAATACAAGTGCAAAAGTGGTTTCCTGCACCAACACAAGTGCGAAAGGTGGTTTTTCAACACTAACACAAGTGCGAAAAGTGGTTTTTCAACACTAACACAAGTGCGAAAAGTGTATTTTCCACACTAATACAAGTGCAAAAGTGGTTTCCTGCACCAACACAAGTGCGAAAAGTGGTTTTTCAACACTAACACAAGTGCGAAAAGTGGTTTTTCAACACTAACACAAGTGCGAAAAGTGGTTTTTGAACACTAACACAAGTGCGAAAAGTGGTTTTTCAACACTAACACAAGTGCGAAAAGTGGTTTTTTCCACACTAATACAAGTGCAAAAGTGGTTTCCTGCACCAACACAAGTGCAAAAAGTGTTTTTTCCACACTAATACAAGTGCAAAAGTGGTTTCCTGCACCAACACAAGTGCGAAAAGTGGTTTTTCAACACTAACACAAGTGCGATAAGTGGTTTTTTCAACACTAACACAAGTGCGAAAAGTGGTTTTTCAACACTAACACAAGTGCAAAAAGTGTTTTTTCCACACTAATACAAGTGCAAAAGTGGTTTCCCTGCACCAACACAAGTGCGAAAAGTGGTTTTTCAACACTAACACAAGTGCAAAAAGTGGTTTTTCAACACTAACACAAGTGCGAAAAGTGGTTTTTCAACACTAACACAAGTGCGAAAAGTGGTTTTTCCACACTAATACAAGTGCAAAAGTGGTTTCCTGCACCAACACAAGTGCGAAAAGTGGTTTTTCAACACTAACACAAGTGCGAAAAGTGGTTTTTCAACACTAACACAAGTGCGAAAAAGTGTATTTTCCACACTAATACAAGTGCAAAAGTGGTTTCCTGCACCAACACAAGTGCGAAAAGTGGTTTTTCAACACTAACACAAGTGCGAAAAGTGGTTTTTCAACACTAATACAAGTGCAAAAGGTGGTTTTTCAACATTAACACAAGTGCGAAAAGTGGTTTTTCAACACTAACACAAGTGCGAAAAGTGGTTTTTCCACACTAATACAAGTGCAAAAGTGGTTTCCTGCACCAACACAAGTGCGAAAAGTGGTTTTTCAACACTAACACAAGTGCGAAAAGTGGTTTTTCAACACTAACACAAGTGCGAAAAGTGGTTTTTCAACACTAACACAAGTGCAAAAAGTGTTTTTTCCACACTAATACAAGTGCAAAAGTGGTTTCCTGCACCAACACAAGTGCGAAAAGTGGTTTTTCAACACTAACACAAGTGCGAAAAGTGGTTTTTCAACACTAACACAAGTGTGAAAAGTGGTTTTTCAACAATAACACAAGTGCGAAAAGTGGTGTTTCCACACTAATACAAGTGCAAAAGTGGTTTCCTGCACCAACACAAGTGCGAAAAGTGTTTTTCAACACTAACACAAGTGCGAAAAGTGGTTTTTCAACACTAACACAAGTGCGAAAAGTGTATTTTCCACACTAATACAAGTGCAAAAGTGGTTTCCTGCACCAACACAAGTGCGAAAAGTGGTTTTTCAACACTAACACAAGTGCGAAAAGTGGTTTTTCAACACTAACACAAGTGTGAAAAGTGGTTTTTCAACACTAACACAAGTGCGAAAAGTGTTTTTTCCACACGAATACAAGTGCAAAAGTGGTTTCCTGTACCAACACAAGTGCAAAAAGTGGTTTTTCAACACTAACACAAGTGCGAAAAGTGGTTTATCAACACTAATACAAGTGCGAAAAGTGGTTTTTCAACACTAACACAAGTGCGAAAAGTGGTTTTTCAACACTAACACAAGTGCGAAAAGTGGTTTTTCAACACTAACACAAGTGCGAAAAGTGGTTTTTCAACACTAACACAAGTGCGAAAAGTGGTTTTTCAACACTAACACAAGTGCGAAAAGTGTATTTTCCACACTAATACAAGTGCAAAAGTGGTTTCCTGCACCAACACGTGCGAAAAGTGGTTTTTCAACACTAACACAAGTGCGAAAAGTGGTTTTTCAACACTAACACAAGTGCGAAAAGTGGTTTTTAACACTAACACAAGTGCGAAAAGTGTATTTTCCATACTAATACAAGTGCAAAAGTGGTTTCCTGCACCAACACGTGCGAAAAGTGGTTTTTCAACACTAACACAAGTGCGAAAAGTGGTTTTTCAACACCAACACAAGTGCGAAAAGTGGTTTTTCAACACTAACACAAGTGCGAAAAGTGTTTTTCAACACTAATACAAGTGCGAAAAGTGGTTTTTCAACACTAACACAAGTGCGAAAAGTGGTTTTTTCAACACTAACACAAGTGCGAAAAGTGGTTTTTCAACACTAACACAAGTGCGAAAAGTGTATTTTCCACACTAATACAAGTGCAAAAGTGGTTTCCTGCACCAACACAAGTGCGAAAAGTGGTTTTTCAACACTAACACAAGTGCGAAAAGTGGTTTTTCAACACTAACATAAGTGCAAAAATGTTTTTTTCCACCCTAATACAAGTGCAAAAGTGGTTTCCTGCACCAACACAAGTGCGAAAAGTGGTTTTTCAACACTAACACAAGTGCGAAAAGTGGTTTTTCAACACTAACACAAGTGCGAAAAGTGGTTTTTCAACACTAACACAAGTGCGAAAAGTGGTTTTTCCACACTAATACAAGTGCAAAAGTGGTTTCCTGCACCAACACAAGTGCGAAAAGTGGTTTTTCAACACTAACACAAGTGCGAAAAGTGGTTTTTCAACACTAACACAAGTGCGAAAAGTGTTTTTTCCACACTAATACAAGTGCAAAAGTGGTTTCCTGCACCAACACAAGTGCGAAAAGTGGTTTTTCAACACTAACACAAGTGCGAAAAGTGGTTTTTCAACACTAACACAAGTGCGAAAAGTGGTTTTTCAACACTAACACAAGTGCAAAAAGTGTTTTTTCCACACTAATACAAGTGCAAAAGTGGTTTCCTGCACAAACACAAGTGCGAAAAGTGGTTTTTCAACACTAACACAAGTGCGAAAAATGGTTTTTCAACACTAACACAAGTGCGAAAAGTGGTTTTTCAACACTAACACAAGTGCGAAAAGTGGTTTTTCCACACTAATACAAGTGCAAAAGTGGTTTCCTGCACCAACACAAGTGCGAAAAGTGGTTTTTCAACACTAACACAAATGCGAAAAGTGGTCTTTCAACACTAACACAAGTGCGAAAAGTGTATTTTCCACACTAATACAAGTGCAAAAGTGGTTTCCTGCACCAACACAAGTGCGAAAAGTGGTTTTTCAACACTAACACAAGTGCGAAAAGTGGTTTTTCAACACTAATACAAGTGCAAAAATAGGTTTTTTCAACACTAACACAAGTGCGAAAAGTGGTTTTTCAACACTAACACAAGTGCGAAAAGTGGTTTTTCAACACTAACACAAGTGCGAAAAGTGGTTTTTCAACACTAACACAAGTGCGAAAAGTGTATTTTCCACACTAATACAAGTGCAAAAGTGGTTTCCTGCACCAACACAAGTGCGAAAAGTGGTTTTTCAACACTAACACAAGTGCGAAAAGTGGTTTTTCAACACTAACACAAGTGCGAAAAGTGGTTTTTCAACACTAACACAAGTGCGAAAAGTGGTTTTTCAACACTAACACAAGTGCGAAAAGTGTTTTTTCCACACGAATACAAGTGCAAAAGTGGTTTCCTGCACCAACACAAGTGCAAAATGTGGTTTTTCAACACTAACACAAGTGCGAAAAGTGGTTTTTCAATACTAATACAAGTGCGAAAAGTGGTTTTTCAACACTAACACAAGGGCGAAAAGTGGTTTTTCAACACTAACCCAAGTGCGAAAAGTGGTTTTTCAACACTAACACAAGTGTGAAAAGTGGTTTTTCAACACTAACACAAGTGCGAAAAGTGTATTTTCCACACTAATACAAGTGCCAAAGTGGTTTCCTGCACCAACACAAGTGCGAAAAGTGGTTTTTCAACACTAACACAAGTGCGAAAAGTGGTTTTTCAACACCAACACAAGTGCGAAAAGTGGTTTTTCAACACTAACACAAGTGCGAAAAGTGGTTTTTCAACAATAATACAAGTGCGAAAAGTGGTTTTTCAACACTAACACAAGTGCGAAAAGTGGTTTTTCAACACTAACACAAGTGCGAAAAGTGTATTTTCCACACTAATACAAGTGCAAAAGTGGTTTCCTGCACCAACACAAGTGCGAAAGGTGGTTTTTCAACACTAACACAAGTGCGAAAAGTGGTTTTTCAACACTAACACAAGTGCGAAAAGTGGTTTTTCCACACTAATACAAGTGCAAAAGTGGTTTCCTACACCAACACAAGTGCGAAAGGTGGTTTTTCAACACTAACACAAGTGCGAAAAGTGGTTTTTCAACACTAACACAAGTGCGAAAAGTGTATTTTCCACACTAATACAAGTGCAAAAGTGGTTTCCTGCACCAACACAAGTGCGAAAAGTGGTTTTTCAACACTAACACAAGTGCGAAAAGTGGTTTTTCAACACTAACACAAGTGCGAAAAGTGGTTTTTGAACACTAACACAAGTGCGAAAAGTGGTTTTTTCAACACTAACACAAGTGCGAAAAGTGGTTTTTCCACACTAATACAAGTGCAAAAGTGGTTTCCTGCACCAACACAAGTGCAAAAAGTGTTTTTTCCACACTAATACAAGTGCAAAAAGTGGTTTTTCAACACTAACACAAGTGCAAAAAGTGTTTTTTCCACACTAATACAAGCGCAAAAGTGGTTTCCTGCAAGAACACAAGTGCGAAAAGTGGTTTTTCAACACTAACACAAGTGCGAAAAGTGGTTTTTCAACACTACACAAGTGCGAAAAGTGGTTTTTCAACACTAACACAAGTGCGAAAAGTGGTTTTTCAACACTAACACAAGTGCGAAAAGTGGTTTTTCAACACTAACACAAGTGCAAAAAGTGTTTTTTCCACACTAATACAAGTGCAAAAGTGGTTTCCTGCACCAACACAAGTGCGAAAAGTGGTTTTTCAACACTAACACAAGTGCGAAAAGTGGTTTTTCAACACTAACACAAGTGTAAAAAGTGTTTTTTCCACACTAATACAAGTGCAAAAGTGGTTTCCTGCACCAACACAAGTGCGAAAAGTGGTTTTTCAACACTAACACAAGTGCGAAAAGTGGTTTTTCAACACTAACACAAGTGCAAAAAGTGGTTTTTCAACACTAACACAAGTGCGAAAAGTGGTTTTTCAACACTAATACAAGTGCAAAAGTGGTTTCCTGCACCAACACAAGTGCGAAAAGTGGTTTTTCAACACTAACACAAGTGCGAAAAGTGGTTTTTCAACACTAACACAAGTGCGAAAAGTGTTTTTTCAACACTAATACAAGTGCAAAAGTGGTTTCCTGCACCAACACAAGTGCGAAAAGTGGTTTTTCAACACTAACACAAGTGCGAAAAGTGGTTTTTCAACACTAACATAAGTGCGAAAAGTGGTTTTTCAACACTAATACAAGTGCAAAAGTGGTTTCCTGCACCAACACAACTGCGAAAAGTGGTTTTTCAACACTAACACAAGTGCGAAAAGTGGTTTTTCCACACTAATACAAGTGCAAAAGTGGTTTCCTGCACCAACACAAGTGCGAAAAGTGGTTTTTCCACACTAATACAAGTGCAAAAGTGGTTTCCTGCACCAACACAAGTGCGAAAAGTGGTTTTTCAACACTAATACAAGTGTGAAAAGTGGTTTTTCAACACCAACACAAGTGCGAAAAGTGGGTTTTCAACACTAACACAAGTGCGAAAAGTGGTTTTTCCACACTAATACAAGTGCAAAAGTGGTTTCCTGCACCAACACAAGTGCGAAAAGTGGTTTTTCAACACCAACACAAGTGCGAAAAGTGGTTTTTCAACACGAACACAAGTGCGAAAAGTGGTTTTTCAACACTAACACAAGTGCGAAAAGTGGTTTTTCCACACTAATACAAGTGCAAAAGTGGTTTCCTGCACCAACACAAGTGCGAAAAGTGGTTTTTCAACACTAACACAAGTGCGAAAAGTGGTTTTTCAACACTAACACAAGTGCAAAAAGTGTTTTTTCCACACTAATACAAGTGCAAAAGTGGTTTCCTGCACCAACACAAGTGCGAAAAGTGGTTTTTCAACACTAACACAAGTGCGAAAAGTGGTTTTTCAACACTAACACAAGTGCGAAAAGTGGTTTTTCAACACTAACACAAGTGCGAAAAGTGGTTTTTCCACACTAATAGAAGTGCAAAAGTGGTTTCCTGCACCAACACAAGTGCGAAAAGTGGTTTTTCAACACTAACACAAGTGCGAAAAGTGGTTTTTCAACACTAACACAAGTGCAAAAAGTGTTTTTTCCACACTAATACAAGTGCAAAAGTGGTTTCCTGCAAGAACACAAGTGCGAAAAGTGGTTTTTCAACACTAACACAAGTGCGAAAAGTGGTTTTTCAACACTAACACAAGTGCGAAAAGTGGTTTTTCAACACTAACACAAGTGCGAAAAGTGGTTTTTCAACACTAACACAAGTGCGAAAAGTGGTTTTTCCACACTAATAGAAGTGCAAAAGTGGTTTCCTGCACCAACACAAGTGCGAAAAGTGGTTTTTCAACACTAACACAAGTGCGAAAAGTGGTTTTTCAACACTAACACAAGTGCAAAAAGTGTTTTTTCCACACTAATACAAGTGCAAAAGTGGTTTCCTGCAAGAACACAAGTGCGAAAAGTGGTTTTTCAACACTAACACAAGTGCGAAAAGTGGTTTTTCAACACTAACACAAGTGCGAAAAGTGGTTTTTCAACACTAACACAAGTGCGAAAAGTGGTTTTTCAACACTAACACAAGTGCAAAAAGTGGTTTTTCAACACTAACACAAGTGCGAAAAGTGTATTTTCCACACTAATACAAGTGCAAAAGTGGTTTCCTGCACCAACACAAGTGCGAAAAGTGGTTTTTCAACACTAACACAAGTGCGAAAAGTGGTTTTTCAACACTAACACAAGTGCGAAAAGTGGTTTTTCAACACTAACACAAGTGCGAAAAGTGGTTTTTCAACACTAATACAAGTGCGAAAAGTGGTTTTTCAACACTAACACAAGTGCGAAAAGTGGTTTTTCAACACTAACCCAAGTGCGAAAAGTGGTTTTTCAACACTAACACAAGTGTGAAAAGTGGTTTTTCAACACTAACACAAGTGCGAAAAGTGTATTTTCCACACTAACACAAGTGCGAAAAGTGTATTTTCCACACTAACACAAGTGCGAAAAGTGTATTTTCCACACTAATACAAGTGCAAAAGTGGTTTACTGCACCAACACAAGTGCGAAAAGTAGTTTTTCAACACTAACACAAGTGCGAAAAGTGGTTTTTCAACACCAACACAAGTGCGAAAAGTGGTTTTTCAACACTAACACAAGTGCGAAAAGTGGTTTTTCAACACTAATACAAGTGCGAAAAGTGGTTTTTCAACACTAATACAAGTGCGAAAAGTGGTTTTTCAACACTAACACAAGTGCGAAAAGTGGTTTTTCAACACTAACACAAGTGCGAAAAGTGGTTTTTCAACACTAACACAAGTGCGAAAAGTGTATTTTCCACACTAATACAAGTGCAAAAGTGGTTTCCTGCACCAACACAAGTGCGAAAAGTGGTTTTTCAACACTAACACAAGTGCGAAAAGTGTATTTTCCACACTAATACAAGTGCAAAAGTGGTTTCCTGCACCAACACAAGTGCGAAAAGTGGTTTTTCAACACTAACACAAGTGCGAAAAGTGGTTTTTCAACACTAACACAAGTGCGAAAAGTGGTTTTTCCACACTAATACAAGTGCAAAAGTGGTTTCCTGCACCAACACAAGTGCAAAAAGTGTTTTTTCCACACTAATACAAGTGCAAAAGTGGTTTCCTGCACCAACACAAGTGCGAAAAGTGGTTTTTCAACACTAACACAAGTGCGAAAAGTGGTTTTTCAACACTAACACAAGTGCGAAAAGTGGTTTTTCAACACTAACACAAGTGCGAAAAGTGGTTTTTCCACACTAATACAATTGCAAAAGTGGATTCCTGCACCAACACAAGTGCGAAAAGTGGTTTTTCAACACTAACACAAGTGCGAAAAGTGGTTTTTCAACACTAATACAAGTGCAAAAAGTGGTTTTTCAACACTAACACAAGTGCGAAAAGTGGTTTTTCAACACTAACACAAGTGCGAAAAGTGTATTTTCCACACTAACACAAGTGCGAAAAGTGTATTTTCCACACTAATACAAGTGCAAAAGTGGTTTCCTGCACCAACACAAGTGCGAAAAGTGGTTTTTCAACACTAACACAAGTGCGAAAAGTGGTTTTTCAACACCAACACAAGTGCGAAAAGTGGTTTTTCAACACTAACACAAGTGCGAAAAGTGGTTTTTCAACACTAATACAAGTGCGAAAAGTGGTTTTTCAACACTAACACTAGTGCGAAAAGTGGTTTTTCAACACTAACACAAGTGCGAAAAGTGGTTTTTCCAACACTAACACAAGTGCGAAAAGTGTATTTTCCACACTAATACAAGTGCAAAAGTGGTTTCCTGCACCAACAGAAGCGCGAAAAGTGGTTTTTCAACACTAACACAAGTGTGAAAAGTGGTTTTTCAACACTAACACAAGTGCGAAAAGTGGTTTTTCAACACTAACACAAGTGCGAAAAGTGGTTTTTCAACACTAACACAAGTGCAAAAATGTTTTTTCCACACTAATACAAGTGCAAAAGTGGTTTCCTGCACCAATACAAGTGCGAAAAGTGGTTTTTCAACACGAACACAAGTGCGAAAAGTGGTTTTTCAACACTAACACAAGTGCGAAAAGTGGTTTTTCAACACTAACACAAGTGCGAAAAGTGGTTTTTCCACACTAATACAAGTGCAAAAGTGTTTTCCTGCACCAACACAAGTGCGAAAAGTGGTTTTTCAACACTAACACAAGTGCGAAAAGTGGTTTTTCAACACTAACACAAGTGCGAAAAGTGGTTTTTCCACACTAATACAAGTGCAAAAGTGGTTTCCTGCACCAACACAAGTGCGAAAAGTGGTTTTTCAACACTAACACAAGTGCGAAAAGTGGTTTTTCAACACTAACACAAGTGCGAAAAGTGTTTTTTCCACACTAATACAAGTGCAAAAGTGGTTTCCTGCACCAACACAAGTGCGAAAAGTGGTTTTTCAACACTAACACAAGTGCGAAAAGTGGTTTTTCAACACTAACATAAGTGCAAAAATGTTTTTTCAACACTAATACAAGTGCGAAAAGTGGTTTTTAAACACTAACACAAGTGCGAAAAGTGGTTTTTCAACACTAACACAAGTGCGAAAAGTGGTTTTTCAACACTAACACAAGTGCGAAAAGTGTATTTTCCACACTAATACAAGTGCAAAAGTGGTTTCCTGCACCAACACAAGCGCGAAAAGTGGTTTTTCAACACTAACACAAGTGTGAACAGTGGTTTTTCAACACTAACACAAGTGCGAAAAGTGGTTTTTCAACACTAACACAAGTGCGAAAAGTGGTTTTTCAACACTAACACAAGTGTAAAAATGTTTTTTCCACACTAATACAAGTGCAAAAGTGGTTTCCTGCACCAACACAAGTGCGAAAATTGGTTTTTCAACACTAACACAAGTGCGAAAAGTGGTTTTTCAACACTAACACAAGTGCGAAAAGTGGTTTTTCAACACTAACACAAGTGCGAAAAGTGGTTTTTCCACACTAATACAAGTGCAAAAGTGTTTTCCTGCACCAACACAAGTGCGAAAAGTGGTTTTTCAACACTAACACAAGTGCGAAAAGTGGTTTTTCAACACTAACACAAGTGCGAAAAGTGGTTTTTCCACACTAATACAAGTGCAAAAGTGGTTTCCTGCACCAACACAAGTGCGAAAAGTGGTTTTTCAACACTAACACAAGTGCGAAAAGTGTTTTTTCAACACTAACACAAGTGCGAAAAGTGGTTTTTCAACACTAACACATGTGCAAAAAGTGTTTTTTCCACAATAATACAAGTGCAGAAGTGGTTTCCTGCACCAACACAAGTGCGAAAAGTGGTTTTTCAACACTAACACAAGTGCGAAAAGTGGTTTTTCAACACTAACACAAGTGCGAAAAGTGGTTTTTCAACACTAACACAAGTGCGAAAAGTGGTTTTTCCACACTAATACAAGTGCAAAAGTGGTTTCCTGCACCAACACAGTGCGAAAAGTGGTTTTTCAACACTAACACAAGTGCGAAAAGTGTATTTTCCACACTAATACAAGTGCAAAAGTGGTTTCCTGCACCAACACAAGTGCGAAAAGTGGTTTTTCAACACTAACACAAGTGCGAAAAGTGGTTTTTCAACACCAACACAAGTGCGAAAAGTGGTTTTTCAACACTAACACAAGTGCGAAAAGTGGTTTTTCAACACTAATACAAGTGCGAAAAGTGGTTTTTCAACACTAACACAAGTGCGAAAAGTGGTTTTTCAACACTAACACAAGTGCGAAAAGTGGTTTTTCAACACTAACACAAGTGCGAAAAGTGGTTTTTCCACACTAATACAAGTGCAAAAGTGGTTTCCTGCACCAACACAAGTGCGAAAAGTGGTTTTTCAACACTAACACAAGTGCGAAAAGTGGTTTTTCAACACTAACACAAGTGCGAAAAGTGTATTTTCCACACTAATACAAGTGCAAAAGTGGTTTCCTGCACCAACACAAGTGCGAAAAGTGGTTTTTCAACACTAACACAAGTGCGAAAAGTGGTTTTTCAACACTAACACAAGTGCGAAAAGTGGTTTTTCAACACTAACACAAGTGCGAAAAGTGGTTTTTCAACACTAACACAAGTGCGAAAAGTGTATTTTCCACACTAATACAAGTGCAAAAGTGGTTTCCTGCACCAACACAAGTGCGAAAAGTGGTTTTTCAACACTAACACAAGTGTGAAAAGTGGTTTTTCAACACTAACACAAGTGCGAAAAGTGGTTTTTCAACACTAACACAAGTGCGAAAAGTGGTTTTTCAACACTAACACAAGTGCAAAAATGTTTTTTCCACACTAATACAAGTGCAAAAGTGGTTTCCTGCACCAACACAAGTGCGAAAAGTGGTTTTTCAACACTAACATAAGTGCGAAAAGTGGTTTTTCAACACTAACACAAGTGCGAAAGGTGGTTTTTCAACACTAACACAAGTGCGAAAAGTGGTTTTTCCACACTAATACAAGTGCAAAAGTGGTTTCCTGCACCAACACAAGTGCGAAAAGTGGTTTTTCAACACTAACACAAGTGCGAAAAGTGGTTTTTCAACACTAACACAAGTGCGAAAAGTGGTTTTTCCACACTAATACAAGTGCAAAACTGGTTTCCTGCACCAACACAAGTGCGAAAAGTGGTTTTTCAACACTAACACAAGTGCGAAAAGTGGTTTTCAACACTAACACAAGTGCGAAAAGTGGTTTTTCAACACTAACACAAGTGCAAAAAGTGTTTTTTCCACACTAATACAAGTGCAAAAGTGGTTTCCTGCACCAACACAAGTGCGAAAAGTGGTTTTTCAACACTAACACAAGTGCGAAAAGTGATTTTTCAACACTAACACAAGTGCGAAAAGTGGTTTTTCAACACTAACACAAGTGCGAAAAGTGTATTTTCCACACTAATACAAGTGCAAAAGTGGTTTCCTGCACCAACACAAGTGCGAAAAGTGGTTTTTCAACACTAACACAAGTGCGAAAAGTGGTTTTTCAACACCAACACAAGTGCGAAAAGTGGTTTTTCAACACTAATACAAGTGCAAAAGTGGTTTCTTGCACCAACACAAGTGCGAAAAGTGGTTTTTCAACACTAACACAAGTGCGAAAAGTGGTTTTTCAACACTAACACAAGTGCGAAAAGTGGTTTTTCAACACTAACACAAGTGCGAAAAGTGGTTTTTCCACACTAATACAAGTGCAAAAGTGTTTTCCTGCACCAACACAAGTGCGAAAAGTGGTTTTTCAACACTAACACAAGTGCGAAAAGTGGTTTTTCAACACTAACACAAGTGCGAAAAGTGGTTTTTCCACACTAATACAAGTGCAAAAGTGGTTTCCTGCACCAACACAAGTGCGAAAAGTGGTTTTTCAACACTAACACAAGTGCGAAAAGTGGTTTTTCAACACTAACACAAGTGCGAAAAGGGGTTTTTCAACACTAACACAAGTGCAAAAAGTGTTTTTTCCACACTAATACAAGTGCAAAAGTGGTTTCCTGCACCAACACAAGTGCGAAAAGTGGTTTTTCAACACTAACACAAGTGCGAAAAGTGGTTTTTCAACACTAACACAAGTGCGAAAAGTGGTTTTTCAACAATAACACAAGTGCGAAAAGTGGTTTTTCCCACACTAATACAAGTGCAAAAGTGGTTTCCTGCACCAACACAAGTGCGAAAAGTGGTTTTTCAACACTAACACAAGTGCGAAAAGTGGTTTTTCAACACTAACACAAGTGCGAAAAGTGGTTTTTCAACACTAACACAAGTGCGAAAAGTGTTTTTTCCACACGAATACAAGTGCAAAAGTGGTTTCCTGCACCAACACAAGTGCAAAAAGTGGTTTTTCAACACTAACACAAGTGCGAAAAGTGGTTTTTCAACACTAATACAAGTGCGAAAAGTGGTTTTTCAACACTAACACAAGTGCGAAAAGTGGTTTTTCAACACTAACACAAGTGCGAAAAGTGGTTTTTCAACACTAACACAAGTGCGAAAAGTGGTTTTTCAACACTAACACAAGTGCGAAAAGTGTATTTTCCACACTAATACAAGTGCAAAAGTGGTTTCCTGCACCAACACGTGCGAAAAGTGGTTTTTCAACACGAACACAAGTGCGAAAAGTGGTTTTTCAACACCAACACAAGTGCGGAAAAGTGGTTTTTCAACACTAACACAAGTGCGAAAAGTGGTTTTTCAACACTAATACAAGTGCGAAAAGTGGTTTTTCAACACTAACACAAGTGCGAAAAGTGGTTTTTCAACACTAACACAAGTGCGAAAAGTGGTTTTTCAACACTAACACAAGTGCGAAAAGTGTATTTTCCACACTAATACAAGTGCAAAAGTGGTTTCCTGCACCAACACAAGTGCGAAAAGTGGTTTTTCAACACTAACACAAGTGCGAAAAGTGGTTTTTCAACACTAACATAAGTGCAAAAATGTTTTTTCCACCCTAATACAAGTGCAAAAGTGGTTTCCTGCACCAACACAAGTGCGAAAAGTAGTTTTTCAACACTAACACAAGTGCGAAAAGTGGTTTTTCAACACTAACACAAGTGCGAAAAGTGGTTTTTCACACTAACACAAGTGCGAAAAGTGGTTTTTCCACACTAATACAAGTGCAAAAGTGGTTTCCTGCACCAACACAAGTGCGAAAAGTGGTTTTTCAACACTAACACAAGTGCGAAAAGTGGTTTTTTCAACACTAACACAAGTGCGAAAAGTGTTTTTTCCACACTAATACAAGTGCAAAAGTGGTTTCCTGCACCAACACAAGTGCGAAAGTGTTTTTTCAACACTAACACAAGTGCGAAAAGTGGTTTTTCAACACTAACACAAGTGCGAAAAGTGGTTTTTCAACACTAACACAAGTGCAAAAAGTGTTTTTTCCACACTAATACAAGTGCAAAAGTGGTTTCCTGCACAAACACAAGTGCGAAAAGTGGTTTTTCAACACTAACACAAGTGCGAAAAGTGGTTTTTCAACACTAACACAAGTGCGAAAAGTGGTTTTTCAACACTAACACAAGTGCGAAAAGTGGTTTTTCCACACTAATACAAGTGCAAAAGTGGTTTCCTGCACCAACACAAGTGCGAAAAGTGGTTTTTCAACACTAACACAAGTGCGAAAAGTGGTTTTTCAACACTAACACAAGTGCGAAAAGTGGTCTTTCAACACTAACACAAGTGCGAAAAGTGTATTTTCCACACTAATACAAGTGCAAAAGTGGTTTCCTGCACCAACACAAGTGCGAAAAGTGGTTTTTCAACACTAACACAAGTGCGAAAAGTGGTTTTTCAACACTAATACAAGTGCAAAAATTGGTTTTTCAACACTAACACAAGTGCGAAAAGTGGTTTTTCAACACTAACACAAGTGCGAAAAGTGGTTTTTCAACACTAACACAAGTGCGAAAAGTGGTTTTTCAACACTAACACAAGTGCGAAAAGTGTATTTTCCACACTAATACAAGTGCAAAAGTGGTTTCCTGCACCAACACAAGTGCGAAAAGTGGTTTTTCAACACTAACACAAGTGCGAAAAGTAGTTTTTCAACACTAACACAAGTGTGAAAAGTGGTTTTTCAACACTAACACAAGTGCGAAAAGTGTTTTTTCCACACGAATACAAGTGCAAAAGTGGTTTCCTGCACCAACACAAGTGCAAAATGTGGTTTTTCAACACTAACACAAGTGCGAAAAGTGGTTTTTCAATACTAATACAAGTGCGAAAAGTGGTTTTTCAACACTAACACAAGTGCGAAAAGTGGTTTTTCAACACTAACCCAAGTGCGAAAAGTGGTTTTTCAACACTAACACAAGTGTGAAAAGTGGTTTTTCAACACTAACACAAGTGCGAAAAGTGTATTTTCCACACTAATACAAGTGCCAAAGTGGTTTCCTGCACCAACACAAGTGCGAAAAGTGGTTTTTCAACACTAACACAAGTGCGAAAAGTGGTTTTTCAACACCAACACAAGTGCGAAAAGTGGTTTTTCAACACTAACACAAGTGCGAAAAGTGGTTTTTCAACACTAATACAAGTGCGAAAAGTGGTTTTTCAACACTAACACAAGTGCGAAAAGTGTATTTTCCACACTAATACAAGTGCAAAAGTGGTTTCCTGCACCAACACAAGTGCGAAAGGTGGTTTTTCAACACTAACACAAGTGCGAAAAGTGGTTTTTCAACACTAACACAAGTGCGAAAAGTGGTTTTTCCACACTAATACAAGTGCAAAAGTGGTTTCCTGCACCAACACAAGTGCGAAAGGTGGTTTTTCAACACTAACACAAGTGCGAAAAGTGGTTTTTCAACACTAACACAAGTGCGAAAAGTGTATTTTCCACACTAATACAAGTGCAAAAGTGGTTTCCTGCACCAACACAAGTGCGAAAAGTGGTTTTTCAACACTAACACAAGTGCGAAAAGTGGTTTTTCAACACTAACACAAGTGCGAAAAGTGGTTTTTGAACACTAACACAAGTGCGAAAAGTGGTTTTTCAACACTAACACAAGTGCGAAAAGTGGTTTTTCCACACTAATACAAGTGCAAAAGTGGTTTCCTGCACCAACACAAGTGCAAAAAGTGTTTTTTCCACACTAATACAAGTGCAAAAGTGGTTTCCTGCACCAACACAAGTGCGAAAAGTGGTTTTTCAACACTAACACAAGTGCGAAAAGTGGTTTTTCAACACTAACACAAGTGCGAAAAGTGGTTTTTCAACACTAACACAAGTGCAAAAAGTGTTTTTTCCACACTAATACAAGTGCAAAAGTGGTTTCCTGCACCAACACAAGTGCGAAAAGTGGTTTTTCAACACTAACACAAGTGCAAAAAGTGGTTTTTCAACACTAACACAAGTGCGAAAAGTGGTTTTTCAACACTAACACAAGTGCGAAAAGTGGTTTTTCCACACTAATACAAGTGCAAAAGTGGTTTCCTGCACCAACACAAGTGCGAAAAGTGGTTTTTCAACACTAACACAAGTGCGAAAAGTGGTTTTTCAACACTAACACAAGTGCGAAAAGTGTATTTTCCACACTAATACAAGTGCAAAAGTGGTTTCCTGCACCAACACAAGTGCGAAAAGTGGTTTTTCAACACTAACACAAGTGCGAAAAGTGGTTTTTCAACACTAATACAAGTGCAAAAAGTGGTTTTTCAACATTAACACAAGTGCGAAAAGTGGTTTTTCAACACTAACACAAGTGCGAAAAGTGGTTTTTCCACACTAATACAAGTGCAAAAGTGGTTTCCTGCACCAACACAAGTGCGAAAAGTGGGTGGTTTTTCAACACTAACACAAGTGCGAAAAGTGGTTTTTCAACACTAACACAAGTGCGAAAAGTGGTTTTTCAACACTAACACAAGTGCGAAAAGTGGTTTTTCAACACTAACACAAGTGCAAAAAGTGTTTTTTCCACACTAATACAAGTGCAAAAGTGGTTTCCTGCACCAACACAAGTGCGAAAAGTGGTTTTTCAACACTAACACAAGTGCGAAAAGTGGTTTTTCAACACTAACACAAGTGTGAAAAGTGGTTTTTCAACAATAACACAAGTGCGAAAAGTGGTGTTTCCACACTAATACAAGTGCAAAAGTGGTTTCCTGCACCAACACAAGTGCGAAAAGTGTTTTTCAACACTAACACAAGTGCGAAAAGTGGTTTTTCAACACTAACACAAGTGCGAAAAGTGTATTTTCCACACTAATACAAGTGCAAAAGTGGTTTCCTGCACCAACACAAGTGCGAAAAGTGGTTTTTCAACACTAACACAAGTGCGAAAAGTGGTTTTTCAACACTAACACAAGTGCGAAAAGTGGTTTTTCAACACTAACACAAGTGCGAAAAGTGTTTTTTCCACACGAATACAAGTGCAAAAGTGGTTTCCTGCACCAACACAAGTGCAAAAAGTGGTTTTTCAACACTAACACAAGTGCGAAAAGTGGTTTATCAACACTAACCTCTGATGGTTAAACTGCCGAAATCTCGGCTCTCCGCTCACCTTCACTCTTTCATTCCTCTTTTCTCCCGCCTCTGGAACAAACTCCCTCACTCCCTTCAATCCCACTCCTCCCTCCAGGTCTTTAAAACAGCTGTTCACCACCATCTCTTATCTTCCCCCATCCAAAACCTTGATCTTTTCTACCCCCGCTAATTCACCCCAGATCCACCTTGTTTGAAATTCCAACTTCTTTCCTGGAAGTCCTGGCAGTGTCCATATGTTTTATACCTCTCCCACTGCCCCCTTCCCACGCCCCCCCCCCCCCCAAAGCCCTCGCCCTCTCTCAGATCTCTCGATGTCTCCATGTCTCTCGGTCCCTGCTCTCAAATGTTGTGTTTGTGTCCTTCCCCCTCTCTCCCCATCTTGTCTACCGCTCCCTATGTTATATGTTTTATGTGTCGGTTTGTCTTTCTGTGTGATTAATGTTCGCTCTTTCACGAGCCTCGATATTGTATACAAAAAAAAAAAAAAAAAAAAAAAAAAAAAAAAAAAATACAAGTGCGAAAAGTGGTTTTTCAACACTAACACAAGTGCGAAAAGTGGTTTTTCAACACTAACACAAGTGCGAAAAGTGGTTTTTCAACACTAACACAAGTGCGAAAAGTGGTTTTTCAACACTAACACAAGTGCGAAAAGTGTATTTTCCACACTAATACAAGTGCAAAAGTGGTTTCCTGCACCAACACGTGCGAAAAGTGGTTTTTCAACACTAACACAAGTGCGAAAAGTGGTTTTTCAACACTAACACAAGTGCGAAAAGTGGTTTTTCAACACTAACACAAGTGCGAAAAGTGTATTTTCCATACTAATACAAGTGCAAAAGTGGTTTCCTGCACCAACACGTGCGAAAAGTGGTTTTTCAACACTAACACAAGTGCGAAAAGTGGTTTTTCAACACCAACACAAGTGCGAAAAGTGGTTTTTCAACACTAACACAAGTGCGAAAAGTGTTTTTCAACACTAATACAAGTGCGAAAAGTGGTTTTTCAACACTAACACAAGTGCGAAAAGTGGTTTTTCAACACTAACACAAGTGCGAAAAGTGGTTTTTCAACACTAACACAAGTGCGAAAAGTGTATTTTCCACACTAATACAAGTGCAAAAGGTGGTTTCCTGCACCAACACAAGTGCGAAAAGTGGTTTTTCAACACTAACACAAGTGCGAAAAGTGGTTTTTCAACACTAACATAAGTGCAAAAATGTTTTTTCCACCCTAATACAAGTGCAAAAGTGGTTTCCTGCACCAACACAAGTGCGAAAAGTGGTTTTTCAACACTAACACAAGTGCGAAAAGTGGTTTTTCAACACTAACACAAGTGCGAAAAGTGGTTTTTCAACACTAACACAAGTGCGAAAAGTGGTTTTTCCACACTAATACAAGTGCAAAAGTGGTTTCCTGCACCAACACAAGTGCGAAAAGTGGTTTTTCAACACTAACACAAGTGCGAAAAGTGGTTTTTCAACACTAACACAAGTGCGAAAAGTGTTTTTTCCACACTAATACAAGTGCAAAAGTGGTTTCCTGCACCAACACAAGTGCGAAAAGTGTTTTTTCAACACTAACACAAGTGCGAAAAGTGGTTTTTCAACACTAACACAAGTGCGAAAAGTGGTTTTTCAACACTAACACAAGTGCGAAAAGTGTATTTTCCATACTAATACAAGTGCAAAAGTGGTTTCCTGCACCAACACGTGCGAAAAGTGGTTTTTCAACACTAACACAAGTGCGAAAAGTGGTTTTTCAACACCAACACAAGTGCGAAAAGTGGTTTTTCAACACTAACACAAGTGCGAAAAGTGGTTTTTCCACACTAATACAAGTGCAAAAGTGGTTTCCTGCACCAACACAAGTGCGAAAAGTGGTTTTTCAACACTAACACAAGTGCGAAAAGTGGTCTTTCAACACTAACACAAGTGCGAAAAGTGTATTTTCCACACTAATACAAGTGCAAAAGTGGTTTCCTGCACCAACACAAGTGCGAAAAGTGGTTTTTCAACACTAACACAAGTGCGAAAAGTGGTTTTTCAACACTAATACAAGTGCAAAAATTGGTTTTTCAACACTAACACAAGTGCGAAAAGTGGTTTTTCAACACTAACACAAGTGCGAAAAGTGGTTTTTCAACACTAACACAAGTGCGAAAAGTGGTTTTTCAACACTAACACAAGTGCGAAAAGTGTATTTTCCACACTAATACAAGTGCAAAAGTGGTTTCCTGCACCAACACAAGTGCGAAAAGTGGTTTTTCAACACTAACACAAGTGCGAAAAGTGGTTTTTCAACACTAACACAAGTGCGAAAAGTGGTTTTTCAACACTGACACAAGTGCGAAAAGTGTTTTTTCCACACGAATACAAGTGCAAAAGTGGTTTCCTGCACCAACACAAGTGCAAAATGTGGTTTTTCAACACTAACAAAAGTGCGAAAAGTGGTTTTTCAATACTAATACAAGTGCGAAAAGTGGTTTTTCAACACTAACACAAGTGCGAAAAGTGGTTTTTCAACACTAACCCAAGTGCGAAAAGTGGTTTTTCAACACTAACACAAGTGTGAAAAGTGGTTTTTCAACACTAACACAAGTGCGAAAAGTGTATTTTCCACACTAATACAAGTGCCAAAGTGGTTTCCTGCACCAACACAAGTGCGAAAAGTGGTTTTTCAACACTAACACAAGTGCGAAAAGTGGTTTTTCAACACCAACACAAGTGCGAAAAGTGGTTTTTCAACACTAACACAAGTGCGAAAAGTGGTTTTTCAACACTAATACAAGTGCGAAAAGTGGTTTTTCAACACTAACACAAGTGCGAAAAGTGGTTTTTCAACACTAACACAAGTGCGAAAAGTGTATTTTCCACACTAATACAAGTGCAAAAGTGGTTTCCTGCACCAACACAAGTGCGAAAGGTGGTTTTTCAACACTAACACAAGTGCGAAAAGTGGTTTTTCAACACTAACACAAGTGCGAAAAGTGGTTTTTCCACACTAATACAAGTGCAAAAGTGGTTTCCTACACCAACACAAGTGCGAAAGGTGGTTTTTCAACACTAACACAAGTGCGAAAACTGGTTTTTCAACACTAACACAAGTGCGAAAAGTGTATTTTCCACACTAATACAAGTGCAAAAGTGGTTTCCTGCACCAACACAAGTGCGAAAAGTGGTTTTTCAACACTAACACAAGTGCGAAAAGTGGTTTTTCAACACTAACACAAGTGCGAAAAGTGGTTTTTCCACACTAATACAAGTGTAAAAGTGGTTTCCTGCACCAACACAAGTGCGAAAAGTGGTTTTTCAACACTAACACAAGTGCGAAAAGTGTATTTTCCACACTAATACAAGTGCAAAAGTGGTTTCCTGCACCAACACAAGTGCGAAAAGTGGTTTTTCAACACTAACACAAGTGCGAAAAGTGGTTTTTCAACACTAATACAAGTGCAAAAAGTGGTTTTTCAACACTAACACAAGTGCGAAAAGTGGTTTTTCAACACTAACACAAGTGCGAAAAGTGGTTTTTCCACACTAATACAAGTGCAAAAGTGGTTTCCTGCACCAACACAAGTGCGAAAAGTGGTTTTTCCACACTAATACAAGTGCCAAAGTGGTTTCCTGCACCAACACAAGTGCGAAAAGTGGTTTTTCAACACTAACACAAGTGCGAAAAGTGGTTTTTCAACACCAACACAAGTGCGAAAAGTGTATTTTCCACACTAATGCAAGTGCCAAAGTGGTTTCCTGCACCAACACAAGTGCGAAAAGTGGTTTTTCAACACTAACACAAGTGCGAAAAGTGGTTTTTCAACACCAACACAAGTGCGAAAAGTGGTTTTTCAACACTAACACAAGTGCGAAAAGTGGTTTTTCAACACTAATACAAGTGCGAAAAGTGGTTTTTCAACACTAACACAAGTGCGAAAAGTGGTTTTTCAACACTAACACAAGTGCGAAAAGTGTATTTTCCACACTAATACAAGTGCAAAAGTGGTTTCCTGCACCAACACAAGTGCGAAAGGTGGTTTTTCAACACTAACACAAGTGCGAAAAGTGGTTTTTCAACACTAACACAAGTGCGAAAAGTGGTTTTTCCACACTAATACAAGTGCAAAAGTGGTTTCCTACACCAACACAAGTGCGAAAGGTGGTTTTTCAACACTAACACAAGTGCGAAAAGTGGTTTTTCAACACTAACACAAGTGCGAAAAGTGTATTTTCCACACTAATACAAGTGCAAAAGTGGTTTCCTGCACCAACACAAGTGCGAAAAGTGGTTTTTCAACACTAACACAAGTGCGAAAAGTGGTTTTTCAACACTAACACAAGTGCGAAAAGTGGTTTTTGAACACTAACACAAGTGCGAAAAGTGGTTTTTCAACACTAACACAAGTGCGAAAAGTGGTTTTTCCACACTAATACAAGTGCAAAAGTGGTTTCCTGCACCAACACAAGTGCAAAAAGTGTTTTTTCCACACTAATACAAGTGCAAAAGTGGTTTCCTGCACCAACACAAGTGCGAAAAGTGGTTTTTCAACACTAACACAAGTGCGAAAAGTGGTTTTTCAACACTAACACAAGTGCGAAAAGTGGTTTTTCAACACTAACACAAGTGCAAAAAGTGTTTTTTCCACACTAATACAAGTGCAAAAGTGGTTTCCTGCACCAACACAAGTGCGAAAAGTGGTTTTTCAACACTAACACAAGTGCAAAAAGTGGTTTTTCAACACTAACACAAGTGCGAAAAGTGGTTTTTCAACACTAACACAAGTGCGAAAAGTGGTTTTTCCACACTAATACAAGTGCAAAAGTGGTTTCCTGCACCAACACAAGTGCGAAAAGTGGTTTTTCAACACTAACACAAGTGCGAAAAGTGTATTTTCCACACTAATACAAGTGCAAAAGTGGTTTCCTGCACCAACACAAGTGCGAAAAGTGGTTTTTCAACACTAACACAAGTGCGAAAAGTGGTTTTTCAACACTAATACAAGTGCAAAAAGTGGTTTTTCAACACTAACACAAGTGCGAAAAGTGGTTTTTCAACACTAACACAAGTGCGAAAAGTGGTTTTCCACACTAATACAAGTGCAAAAGTGGTTTCCTGCACCAACACAAGTGCGAAAAGTGGTTTTTCAACACTAACACAAGTGCGAAAAGTTGTTTTTCAACACTAACACAAGTGCGAAAAGTGGTTTTTCAACACTAACACAAGTGCAAAAAGTGTTTTTTCCACACTAATACAAGTGCAAAAGTGGTTTCCTGCACCAACACAAGTGCGAAAAGTGGTTTTTCAACACTAACACAAGTGCGAAAAGTGGTTTTTCAACACTAACACAAGTGTGAAAAGTGGTTTTTCAACAATAACACAAGTGCGAAAAGTGGTTTTTCAACACTAACACAAGTGCGAAAAGTGGTTTTTCAACACTAATACAAGTGCAAAAGTGGTTTCCTGCACCAACACAAGTGCGAAAGGTGGTTTTTCAACACTAACACAAGTGCGAAAAGTGGTTTTTCAACACTAACACAAGTGCGAAAAGTGGTTTTTCCACACTAATACAAGTGCAAAAGTGGTTTCCTACACCAACACAAGTGCGAAAGGTGGTTTTTCAACACTAACACAAGTGCGAAAAGTGGTTTTTCAACACTAACACAAGTGCGAAAAGTGTATTTTCCACACTAATACAAGTGCAAAAGTGGTTTCCTGCACCAACACAAGTGCGAAAAGTGGTTTTTCAACACTAACACAAGTGCGAAAAGTGGTTTTTCAACACTAACACAAGTGCGAAAAGTGGTTTTTGAACACTAACACAAGTGCGAAAAGTGGTTTTTCAACACTAACACAAGTGCGAAAAGTGGTTTTTCCACACTAATACAAGTGCAAAAGTGGTTTCCTGCACCAACACAAGTGCAAAAAGTGTTTTTTCCACACTAATACAAGTGCAAAAGTGGTTTCCTGCACCAACACAAGTGCGAAAAGTGGTTTTTCAACACTAACACAAGTGCGAAAAGTGGTTTTTCAACACTAACACAAGTGCGAAAAGTGGTTTTTCAACACAAACACAAGTGCAAAAAGTGTTTTTTCCACACTAATACAAGTGCAAAAGTGGTTTCCTGCACCAACACAAGTGCGAAAAGTGGTTTTTCAACACTAACACAAGTGCAAAAAGTGGTTTTTCAACACTAACACAAGTGCGAAAAGTGGTTTTTCAACACTAACACAAGTGCGAAAAGTGGTTTTTCCACACTAATACAAGTGCAAAAGTGGTTTCCTGCACCAACACAAGTGCGAAAAGTGGTTTTTCAACACTAACACAAGTGCGAAAAGTGTATTTTCCACACTAATACAAGTGCAAAAGTGGTTTCCTGCACCAACACAAGTGCGAAAAGTGGTTTTTCAACACTAACACAAGTGCGAAAAGTGGTTTTTCAACACTAATACAAGTGCAAAAAGTGGTTTTTCAACACTAACACAAGTGCGAAAAGTGGTTTTTCAACACTAACACAAGTGCGAAAAGTGGTTTTTCCACACTAATACAAGTGCAAAAGTGGTTTCCTGCACCAACACAAGTGCGAAAAGTGGTTTTTCAACACTAACACAAGTGCGAAAAGTTGTTTTTCAACACTAACACAAGTGCGAAAAGTGGTTTTTCAACACTAACACAAGTGCAAAAAGTGTTTTTTCCACACTAATACAAGTGCAAAAGTGGTTTCCTGCACCAACACAAGTGCGAAAAGTGGTTTTTCAACACTAACACAAGTGCGAAAAGTGGTTTTTCAACACTAACACAAGTGTGAAAAGTGGTTTTTCAACAATAACACAAGTGCGAAAAGTGTATTTTCCACACTAATACAAGTGCAAAAGTGGTTTCCTGCACCAACACAAGTGCGAAAAGTGGTTTTTCAACACTAACACAAGTGCAAAAAGTGGTTTTTCAACACTAACACAAGTGCGAAAAGTGGTTTTTCAACACTAACACAAGTGCGAAAAGTGTTTTTTCCACACGAATACAAGTGCAAAAGTGGTTTCCTGCACCAACACAAGTGCAAAAAGTGGTTTTTCAACACTAACACAAGTGCGAAAAGTGGTTTATCAACACTAATACAAGTGCGAAAAGTGGTTTTTCAACACTAACACAAGTGCGAAAAGTGGTTTTTCAACACTAACACAAGTGCGAAAAGTGGTTTTTCAACACTAACACAAGTGCGAAAAGTGGTTTTTCAACACTAACACAAGTGCGAAAAGTGTATTTTCCACACTAATACAAGTGCAAAAGTGGTTTCCTGCACCAACACGTGCGAAAAGTGGTTTTTCAACACTAACACAAGTGCGAAAAGTGGTTTTTCAACACCAACACAAGTGCGAAAAGTGGTTTTTCAACACTAACACAAGTGCGAAAAGTGGTTTTTCAACACTAATACAAGTGCGAAAAGTGGTTTTTCAACACTAACACAAGTGCGAAAAGTGGTTTTTCAACACTAACACAAGTGCGAAAAGTGGTTTTTCAACACTAACACAAGTGCGAAAAGTGGTTTTTCAACACTAACACAAGTGCGAAAAGTGTATTTTCCACACTAATACAAGTGCAAAAGTGGTTTCCTGCACCAACACAAGTGCGAAAAGTGGTTTTTCAACACTAACACAAGTGCGAAAAGTGGTTTTTCAACACTAATACAAGTGCAAAAATTGGTTTTTCAACACTAACACAAGTGCGAAAAGTGGTTTTTCAACACTAACACAAGTGCGAAAAGTGGTTTTTCAACACTAACACAAGTGCGAAAAGTGGTTTTTCAACACTAACACAAGTGCGAAAAGTGTATTTTCCACACTAATACAAGTGCAAAAGTGGTTTCCTGCACCAACACAAGTGCGAAAAGTGGTTTTTCAACACTAACACAAGTGCGAAAAGTGGTTTTTCAACACTAACACAAGTGCGAAAAGTGGTTTTTCAACACTGACACAAGTGCGAAAAGTGTTTTTTCCACACGAATACAAGTGCAAAAGTGGTTTCCTGCACCAACACAAGTGCAAAATGTGGTTTTTCAACACTAACACAAGTGCGAAAAGTGGTTTTTCAATACTAATACAAGTGCGAAAAGTGGTTTTTCAACACTAACACAAGTGCGAAAAGTGGTTTTTCAACACTAACCCAAGTGCGAAAAGTGGTTTTTCAACACTAACACAAGTGTGAAAAGTGGTTTTTCAACACTAACACAAGTGCGAAAAGTGTATTTTCCACACTAATACAAGTGCCAAAGTGGTTTCCTGCACCAACACAAGTGCGAAAAGTGGTTTTTCAACACTAACACAAGTGCGAAAAGTGGTTTTTCAACACCAACACAAGTGCGAAAAGTGGTTTTTCAACACTAACACAAGTGCGAAAAGTGGTTTTTCAACACTAATACAAGTGCGAAAAGTGGTTTTTCAACACTAACACAAGTGCGAAAAGTGGTTTTTCAACACTAACACAAGTGCGAAAAGTGTATTTTCCACACTAATACAAGTGCAAAAGTGGTTTCCTGCACCAACACAAGTGCGAAAGGTGGTTTTTCAACACTAACACAAGTGCGAAAAGTGGTTTTTCAACACTAACACAAGTGCGAAAAGTGGTTTTTCCACACTAATACAAGTGCAAAAGTGGTTTCCTACACCAACACAAGTGCGAAAGGTGGTTTTTCAACACTAACACAAGTGCGAAAAGTGGTTTTTCAACACTAACACAAGTGCGAAAAGTGTATTTTCCACACTAATACAAGTGCAAAAGTGGTTTCCTGCACCAACACAAGTGCGAAAAGTGGTTTTTCAACACTAACACAAGTGCGAAAAGTGGTTTTTCAACACTAACACAAGTGCGAAAAGTGGTTTTTGAACACTAACACAAGTGCGAAAAGTGGTTTTTCAACACTAACACAAGTGCGAAAAGTGGTTTTTCCACACTAATACAAGTGCAAAAGTGGTTTCCTGCACCAACACAAGTGCAAAAAGTGTTTTTTCCACACTAATACAAGTGCAAAAGTGGTTTCCTGCACCAACACAAGTGCGCCAAGTGGTTTTTCAACACTAACACAAGTGCGAAAAGTGGTTTTTCAACACTAACACAAGTGCGAAAAGTGGTTTTTCAACACTAACACAAGTGCAAAAAGTGTTTTTTCCACACTAATACAAGTGCAAAAGTGGTTTCCTGCACCAACACAAGTGCGAAAAGTGGTTTTTCAACACTAACACAAGTGCAAAAAGTGGTTTTTCAACACTAACACAAGTGCGAAAAGTGGTTTTTCAACACTAACACAAGTGCGAAAAGTGGTTTTTCCACACTAATACAAGTGCAAAAGTGGTTTCCTGCACCAACACAAGTGCGAAAAGTGGTTTTTCAACACTAACACAAGTGCGAAAAGTGTATTTTCCACACTAATACAAGTGCAAAAGTGGTTTCCTGCACCAACACAAGTGCGAAAAGTGGTTTTTCAACACTAACACAAGTGCGAAAAGTGGTTTTTCAACACTAATACAAGTGCAAAAAGTGGTTTTTCAACACTAACACAAGTGCGAAAAGTGGTTTTTCAACACTAACACAAGTGCGAAAAGTGGTTTTTCCACACTAATACAAGTGCAAAAGTGGTTTCCTGCACCAACACAAGTGCGAAAAGTGGTTTTTCAACACTAACACAAGTGCGAAAAGTTGTTTTTCAACACTAACACAAGTGCGAAAAGTGGTTTTTCAACACTAACACAAGTGCAAAAAGTGTTTTTTCCACACTAATACAAGTGCAAAAGTGGTTTTTCAACACTAACACAAGTGCGAAAAGTGGTTTTTCAACACTAACACAAGTGCGAAAAGTGGTTTTTCAACACTAACACAAGTGTGAAAAGTGGTTTTTCAACACTAACACAAGTGCGAAAAGTGGTTTTTCAACACTAACACAAGTGTGAAAAGTGGTTTTTCAACAATAACACAAGTGCGAAAAGTGTATTTTCCACACTAATACAAGTGCAAAAGTGGTTTCCTGCACCAACACAAGTGCGAAAAGTGGTTTTTCAACACTAACACAAGTGCAAAAAGTGGTTTTTCAACATTAACACAAGTGCGAAAAGTGGTTTTTCAACACTAACACAAGTGCGAAAAGTGTTTTTTCCACACGAATACAAGTGCAAAAGTGGTTTCCTGCACCAACACAAGTGCAAAAAGTGGTTTTTCAACACTAACACAAGTGCGAAAAGTGGTTTATCAACACTAATACAAGTGCGAAAAGTGGTTTTTCAACACTAACACAAGTGCGAAAAGTGGTTTTTCAACACTAACACAAGTGCGAAAAGTGGTTTTTCAACACTAACACAAGTGCGAAAAGTGGTTTTTCAACACTAACACAAGTGCGAAAAGTGTATTTTCCACACTAATACAAGTGCAAAAGTGGTTTCCTGCACCAACACGTGCGAAAAGTGGTTTTTCAACACTAACACAAGTGCGAAAAGTGGTTTTTCAACACCAACACAAGTGCGAAAAGTGGTTTTTCAACACTAACACAAGTGCGAAAAGTGGTTTTTTCCACACTAATACAAGTGCAAAAGTGGTTTCCTGCACCAACACAAGTGCGAAAAGTGGTTTTTCAACACCAACACAAGTGCGAAAAGTGGTTTTTCAACACTAACACAAGTGCGAAAAGTGGTTTTTCAACACTAATACAAGTGCGAAAAGTGGTTTTTCAACACTAACACAAGTGCGAAAAGTGGTTTTTCAACACTAACACAAGTGCGAAAAGTGTATTTTCCACACTAATACAAGTGCAAAAGTGGTTTCCTGCACCAACACAAGTGCGAAAGGTGGTTTTTCAACACTAACACAAGTGCGAAAAGTGGTTTTTCAACACTAACACAAGTGCGAAAAGTGGTTTTTCCACACTAATACAAGTGCAAAAGTGGTTTCCTACACCAACACAAGTGCGAAAGGTGGTTTTTCAACACTAACACAAGTGCGAAAAGTGGTTTTTCAACACTAACACAAGTGCGAAAAGTGTATTTTCCACACTAATACAGGTGCAAAAGTGGTTTCCTGCACCAACACAAGTGCGAAAAGTGGTTTTTCAACACTAACACAAGTGCGAAAAGTGGTTTTTCAACACTAACACAAGTGCGAAAAGTGGTTTTTGAACACTAACACAAGTGCGAAAAGTGGTTTTTCAACACTAACACAAGTGCGAAAAGTGGTTTTTCCACACTAATACAAGTGCAAAAGTGGTTTCCTGCACCAACACAAGTGCAAAAAGTGTTTTTTCCACACTAATACAAGTGCGAAAAGTGGTTTTTCAACACTAACACAAGTGCAAAAAGTGTTTTTTCCACACTAATACAAGCGCAAAAGTGGTTTCCTGCAAGAACACAAGTGCGAAAAGTGGTTTTTCAACACTAACACAAGTGCGAAAAGTGGTTTTTCAACACTAACACAAGTGTGAAAAGTGGTTTTTCAACACTAACACAAGTGCGAAAAGTGGTTTTTCAACACTAACACAAGTGCGAAAAGTGGTTTTTCAACACTAACACAAGTGTGAAAAGTGGTTTTTCAACACTAACACAAGTGCGAAAAGTGGTTTTTCAACACTAACACAAGTGTGAAAAGTGGTTTTTCAACAATAACACAAGTGCGAAAAGTGTATTTTCCACACTAATACAAGTGCAAAAGTGGTTTCCTGCACCAACACAAGTGCGAAAAGTGGTTTTTCAACACTAACACAAGTGCAAAAAGTGGTTTTTCAACATTAACACAAGTGCGAAAAGTGGTTTTTCAACACTAACACAAGTGCGAAAAGTGTTTTTTCCACACGAATACAAGTGCAAAAGTGGTTTCCTGCACCAACACAAGTGCAAAAAGTGGTTTTTCAACACTAACACAAGTGCGAAAAGTGGTTTATCAACACTAATACAAGTGCGAAAAGTGGTTTTTCAACACTAACACAAGTGCGAAAAGTGGTTTTTCAACACTAACACAAGTGCGAAAAGTGGTTTTTCAACACTAACACAAGTGCGAAAAGTGGTTTTTCAACACTAACACAAGTGCGAAAAGTGTATTTTCCACACTAATACAAGTGCAAAAGTGGTTTCCTGCACCAACACGTGCGAAAAGTGGTTTTTCAACACTAACACAAGTGCGAAAAGTGGTTTTTCAACACCAACACAAGTGCGAAAAGTGGTTTTTCAACACTAACACAAGTGCGAAAAGTGGTTTTTCCACACTAATACAAGTGCAAAAGTGGTTTCCTGCACCAACACAAGTGCGAAAAGTGGTTTTTCAACACCAACACAAGTGCGAAAAGTGGTTTTTCAACACTAACACAAGTGCGAAAAGTGGTTTTTCAACACTAATACAAGTGCGAAAAGTGGTTTTTCAACACTAACACAAGTGCGAAAAGTGGTTTTTCAACACTAACACAAGTGCGAAAAGTGTATTTTCCACACTAATACAAGTGCAAAAGTGGTTTCCTGCACCAACACAAGTGCGAAAGGTGGTTTTTCAACACTAACACAAGTGCGAAAAGTGGTTTTTCAACACTAACACAAGTGCGAAAAGTGGTTTTTCCACACTAATACAAGTGCAAAAGTGGTTTCCTACACCAACACAAGTGCGAAAGGTGGTTTTTCAACACTAACACAAGTGCGAAAAGTGGTTTTTCAACACTAACACAAGTGCGAAAAGTGTATTTTCCACACTAATACAAGTGCAAAAGTGGTTTCCTGCACCAACACAAGTGCGAAAAGTGGTTTTTCAACACTAACACAAGTGCGAAAAGTGGTTTTTCAACACTAACACAAGTGCGAAAAGTGGTTTTTGAACACTAACACAAGTGCGAAAAGTGGTTTTTCAACACTAACACAAGTGCGAAAAGTGGTTTTTCCACACTAATACAAGTGCAAAAGTGGTTTCCTGCACCAACACAAGTGCAAAAAGTGTTTTTTCCACACTAATACAAGTGCGAAAAGTGGTTTTTCAACACTAACACAAGTGCAAAAAGTGTTTTTTCCACACTAATACAAGCGCAAAAGTGGTTTCCTGCAAGAACACAAGTGCGAAAAGTGGTTTTTCAACACTAACACAAGTGCGAAAAGTGGTTTTTCAACACTAACACAAGTGCGAAAAGTGGTTTTTCAACACTAACACAAGTGCGAAAAGTGGTTTTTCAACACTAACACAAGTGCGAAAAGTGGTTTTTCAACACTAACACAAGTGCAAAAAGTGTTTTTTCCACACTAATACAAGTGCAAAAGTGGTTTTTCAACACTAACACAAGTGCGAAAAGTGGTTTTTCAACACTAACACAAGTGCGAAAAGTGGTTTTTCAACACTAACACAAGTGTGAAAAGTGGTTTTTCAACACTAACACAAGTGCGAAAAGTGGTTTTTCAACACTAACACAAGTGTGAAAAGTGGTTTTTCAACAATAACACAAGTGCGAAAAGTGTATTTTCCACACTAATACAAGTGCAAAAGTGGTTTCCTGCACCAACACAAGTGCGAAAAGTGGTTTTTCAACACTAACACAAGTGCAAAAAGTGGTTTTTCAACATTAACACAAGTGCGAAAAGTGGTTTTTCAACACTAACACAAGTGCGAAAAGTGTTTTTTCCACACGAATACAAGTGCAAAAGTGGTTTCCTGCACCAACACAAGTGCAAAAAGTGGTTTTTCAACACTAACACAAGTGCGAAAAGTGGTTTATCAACACTAATACAAGTGCGAAAAGTGGTTTTTCAACACTAACACAAGTGCGAAAAGTGGTTTTTCAACACTAACACAAGTGCGAAAAGTGGTTTTTCAACACTAACACAAGTGCGAAAAGTGGTTTTTCAACACTAACACAAGTGCGAAAAGTGTATTTTCCACACTAATACAAGTGCAAAAGTGGTTTCCTGCACCAACACGTGCGAAAAGTGGTTTTTCAACACTAACACAAGTGCGAAAAGTGGTTTTTCAACACCAACACAAGTGCGAAAAGTGGTTTTTCAACACTAACACAAGTGCGAAAAGTGGTTTTTCCACACTAATACAAGTGCAAAAGTGGTTTCCTGCACCAACACAAGTGCGAAAAGTGGTTTTTCAACACCAACACAAGTGCGAAAAGTGGTTTTTCAACACTAACACAAGTGCGAAAAGTGGTTTTTCAACACTAATACAAGTGCGAAAAGTGGTTTTTCAACACTAACACAAGTGCGAAAAGTGGTTTTTCAACACTAACACAAGTGCGAAAAGTGTATTTTCCACACTAATACAAGTGCAAAAGTGGTTTCCTGCACCAACACAAGTGCGAAAGGTGGTTTTTCAACACTAACACAAGTGCGAAAAGTGGTTTTTCAACACTAACACAAGTGCGAAAAGTGGTTTTTCCACACTAATACAAGTGCAAAAGTGGTTTCCTACACCAACACAAGTGCGAAAGGTGGTTTTTCAACACTAACACAAGTGCGAAAAGTGGTTTTTCAACACTAACACAAGTGCGAAAAGTGTATTTTCCACACTAATACAAGTGCAAAAGTGGTTTCCTGCACCAACACAAGTGTGAAAAGTGGTTTTTCAACACTAACACAAGTGCGAAAAGTGGTTTTTCAACACTAACACAAGTGCGAAAAGTGGTTTTTGAACACTAACACAAGTGCGAAAAGTGGTTTTTCAACACTAACACAAGTGCGAAAAGTGGTTTTTCCACACTAATACAAGTGCAAAAGTGGTTTCCTGCACCAACACAAGTGCAAAAAGTGTTTTTTCCACACTAATACAAGTGCGAAAAGTGGTTTTTCAACACTAACACAAGTGCAAAAAGTGTTTTTTCCACACTAATACAAGCGCAAAAGTGGTTTCCTGCAAGAACACAAGTGCGAAAAGTGGTTTTTCAACACTAACACAAGTGCGAAAAGTGGTTTTTCAACACTAACACAAGTGCGAAAAGTGGTTTTTCAACACTAACACAAGTGCGAAAAGTGGTTTTTCAACACTAACACAAGTGCGAAAAGTGGTTTTTCAACACTAACACAAGTGCAAAAAGTGTTTTTTCCACACTAATACAAGTGCAAAAGTGGTTTCCTGCACCAACACAAGTGCGAAAAGTGGTTTTTCAACACTAACACAAGTGCGAAAAGTGGTTTTTCAACACTAACACAAGTGTAAAAAGTGTTTTTTCCACACTAATACAAGTGCAAAAGTGGTTTCCTGCACCAACACAAGTGCGAAAAGTGGTTTTTCAACACTAACACAAGTGCGAAAAGTGGTTTTTCAACACTAACACAAGTGCAAAAAGTGGTTTTTCAACACTAACACAAGTGCGAAAAGTGGTTTTTCAACACTAATACAAGTGCAAAAGTGGTTTCCTGCACCAACACAAGTGCGAAAAGTGGTTTTTCAACACTAACACAAGTGCGAAAAGTGGTTTTTCAACACTAACACAAGTGCGAAAAGTGTTTTTTCAACACTAATACAAGTGCAAAAGTGGTTTCCTGCACCAACACAAGTGCGAAAAGTGGTTTTTCAACACTAACACAAGTGCGAAAAGTGGTTTTTCAACACTAACATAAGTGCGAAAAGTGGTTTTTCAACACTAATACAAGTGCAAAAGTGGTTTCCTGCACCAACACAACTGCGAAAAGTGGTTTTTCAACACTAACACAAGTGCGAAAAGTGGTTTTTCCACACTAATACAAGTGCAAAAGTGGTTTCCTGCACCAACACAAGTGCGAAAAGTGGTTTTTCAACACTAATACAAGTGCGAAAAGTGGTTTTTCAACACCAACACAAGTGCGAAAAGTGGGTTTTCAACACTAACACAAGTGCGAAAAGTGGTTTTTCCACACTAATACAAGTGCAAAAGTGGTTTCCTGCACCAACACAAGTGCGAAAAGTGGTTTTTCAACACCAACACAAGTGCGAAAAGTGGTTTTTCAACACGAACACAAGTGCGAAAAGTGGTTTTTCAACACTAACACAAGTGCGAAAAGTGGTTTTTCCACACTAATACAAGTGCAAAAGTGGTTTCCTGCACCAACACAAGTGCGAAAAGTGGTTTTTCAACACTAACACAAGTGCGAAAAGTGGTTTTTCAACACTAACACAAGTGCAAAAAGTGTTTTTTCCACACTAATACAAGTGCAAAAGTGGTTTCCTGCACCAACACAAGTGCGAAAAGTGGTTTTTCAACACTAACACAAGTGCGAAAAGTGGTTTTTCAACACTAACACAAGTGCGAAAAGTGGTTTTTCAACACTAACACAAGTGCGAAAAGTGGTTTTTCCACACTAATAGAAGTGCAAAAGTGGTTTCCTGCACCAACACAAGTGCGAAAAGTGGTTTTTCAACACTAACACAAGTGCGAAAAGTGGTTTTTCAACACTAACACAAGTGCAAAAAGTGTTTTTTCCACACTAATACAAGTGCAAAAGTGGTTTCCTGCAAGAACACAAGTGCGAAAAGTGGTTTTTCAACACTAACACAAGTGCGAAAAGTGGTTTTTCAACACTAACACAAGTGCGAAAAGTGGTCTTTCAACACTAACACAAGTGCGAAAAGTGTATTTTCCACACTAATACAAGTGCAAAAGTGGTTTCCTGCACCAACACAAGTGCGAAAAGTGGTTTTTCAACACTAACACAAGTGCGAAAAGTGGTTTTTCAACACTAATACAAGTGCAAAAATTGGTTTTTCAACACTAACACAAGTGCGAAAAGTGGTTTTTCAACACTAACACAAGTGCGAAAAGTGGTTTTTCAACACTAACACAAGTGCGAAAAGTGGTTTTTCAACACTAACACAAGTGCGAAAAGTGTATTTTCCACACTAATACAAGTGCAAAAGTGGTTTCCTGCACCAACACAAGTGCGAAAAGTGGTTTTTCAACACTAACACAAGTGCGAAAAGTGGTTTTTCAACACTAACACAAGTGTGAAAAGTGGTTTTTCAACACTAACACAAGTGCGAAAAGTGTTTTTTCCACACGAATACAAGTGCAAAAGTGGTTTCCTGCACCAACACAAGTGCAAAATGTGGTTTTTCAACACTAACACAAGTGCGAAAAGTGGTTTTTCAATACTAATACAAGTGCGAAAAGTGGTTTTTCAACACTAACACAAGTGCGAAAAGTGGTTTTTCAACACTAACCCAAGTGCGAAAAGTGGTTTTTCAACACTAACACAAGTGTGAAAAGTGGTTTTTCAACACTAACACAAGTGCGAAAAGTGTATTTTCCACACTAATACAAGTGCCAAAGTGGTTTCCTGCACCAACACAAGTGCGAAAAGTGGTTTTTCAACACTAACACAAGTGCAAAAGTGGTTTCCTGCACCAACACAAGTGCGAAAAGTGGTTTTTCAACACTAACACAAGTGCGAAAAGTGGTTTTTCAACACTAATACAAGTGCAAAAAGTGGTTTTTCAACATTAACACAAGTGCGAAAAGTGGTTTTTCAACACTAACACAAGTGCGAAAAGTGGTTTTTCCACACTAATACAAGTGCAAAAGTGGTTTCCTGCACCAACACAAGTGCGAAAAGTGGTTTTTCAACACTAACACAAGTGCGAAAAGTGGTTTTTCAACACTAACACAAGTGCGAAAAGTGGTTTTTCAACACTAACACAAGTGCGAAAAGTGGTTTTTCAACACTAACACAAGTGCAAAAAGTGTTTTTTCCACACTAATACAAGTGCAAAAGTGGTTTCCTGCACCAACACAAGTGCGAAAAGTGGTTTTTCAACACTAACACAAGTGCGAAAAGTGGTTTTTCAACACTAACACAAGTGTGAAAAGTGGTTTTTCAACAATAACACAAGTGCGAAAAGTGGTGTTTCCACACTAATACAAGTGCAAAAGTGGTTTCCTGCACCAACACAAGTGCGAAAAGTGTTTTTCAACACTAACACAAGTGCGAAAAGTGGTTTTTCAACACTAACACAAGTGCGAAAAGTGTATTTTCCACACTAATACAAGTGCAAAAGTGGTTTCCTGCACCAACACAAGTGCGAAAAGTGGTTTTTCAACACTAACACAAGTGCGAAAAGTGGTTTTTCAACACTAACACAAGTGCGAAAAGTGGTTTTTCAACACTAACACAAGTGCGAAAAGTGTTTTTTCCACACGAATACAAGTGCAAAAGTGGTTTCCTGCACCAACACAAGTGCAAAAAGTGGTTTTTCAACACTAACACAAGTGCGAAAAGTGGTTTATCAACACTAATACAAGTGCGAAAAGTGGTTTTTCAACACTAACACAAGTGCGAAAAGTGGTTTTTCAACACTAACACAAGTGCGAAAAGTGGTTTTTCAACACTAACACAAGTGCGAAAAGTGGTTTTTCAACACTAACACAAGTGCGAAAAGTGTATTTTCCACACTAATACAAGTGCAAAAGTGGTTTCCTGCACCAACACGTGCGAAAAGTGGTTTTTCAACACTAACACAAGTGCGAAAAGTGGTTTTTCAACACTAACACAAGTGCGAAAAGTGGTTTTTCAACACTAACACAAGTGCGAAAAGTGTATTTTCCATACTAATACAAGTGCAAAAGTGGTTTCCTGCACCAACACGTGCGAAAAGTGGTTTTTCAACACTAACACAAGTGCGAAAAGTGGTTTTTCAACACCAACACAAGTGCGAAAAGTGGTTTTTCAACACTAACACAAGTGCGAAAAGTGTTTTTCAACACTAATACAAGTGCGAAAAGTGGTTTTTCAACACTAACACAAGTGCGAAAAGTGGTTTTTCAACACTAACACAAGTGCGAAAAGTGGTTTTTCAACACTAACACAAGTGCGAAAAGTGTATTTTCCACACTAATACAAGTGCAAAAGTGGTTTCCTGCACCAACACAAGTGCGAAAAGTGGTTTTTCAACACTAACACAAGTGCGAAAAGTGGTTTTTCAACACTAACATAAGTGCAAAAATGTTTTTTCCACCCTAATACAAGTGCAAAAGTGGTTTCCTGCACCAACACAAGTGCGAAAAGTGGTTTTTCAACACTAACACAAGTGCGAAAAGTGGTTTTTGAACACTAACACAAGTGCGAAAAGTGGTTTTTCAACACTAACACAAGTGCGAAAAGTGGTTTTTCCACACTAATACAAGTGCAAAAGTGGTTTCCTGCACCAACACAAGTGCAAAAAGTGTTTTTTCCACACTAATACAAGTGCAAAAGTGGTTTCCTGCACCAACACAAGTGCGAAAAGTGGTTTTTCAACACTAACACAAGTGTGAAAAGTGGTTTTTCAACACTAACACAAGTGCGAAAAGTGGTTTTTCAACACTAACACAAGTGCAAAAAGTGTTTTTTCCACACTAATACAAGTGCAAAAGTGGTTTCCTGCACCAACACAAGTGCGAAAAGTGGTTTTTCAACACTAACACAAGTGCAAAAAGTGGTTTTTCAACACTAACACAAGTGCGAAAAGTGGTTTTTCAACACTAACACAAGTGCGAAAAGTGGTTTTTCCACACTAATACAAGTGCAAAAGTGGTTTCCTGCACCAACACAAGTGCGAAAAGTGGTTTTTCAACACTAACACAAGTGCGAAAAGTGGTTTTTCAACACTAACACAAGTGCGAAAAGTGTATTTTCCACACTAATACAAGTGCAAAAGTGGTTTCCTGCACCAACACAAGTGCGAAAAGTGGTTTTTCAACACTAACACAAGTGCGAAAAGTGGTTTTTCAACACTAATACAAGTGCAAAAAGTGGTTTTTCAACATTAACACAAGTGCGAAAAGTGGTTTTTCAACACTAACACAAGTGCGAAAAGTGGTTTTTCTACACTAATACAAGTGCAAAAGTGGTTTCCTGCACCAACACAAGTGCGAAAAGTGGTTTTTCAACACTAACACAAGTGCGAAAAGTGGTTTTTCAACACTAACACAAGTGCGAAAAGTGGTTTTTCAACACTAACACAAGTGCGAAAAGTGGTTTTTCAACACTAACACAAGTGCAAAAAGTGTTTTTTCCACACTAATACAAGTGCAAAAGTGGTTTCCTGCACCAACACAAGTGCGAAAAGTGGTTTTTCAACACTAACACAAGTGCGAAAAGTGGTTTTTCAACACTAACACAAGTGTGAAAAGTGGTTTTTCAACAATAACACAAGTGCGAAAAGTGGTGTTTCCACACTAATACAAGTGCAAAAGTGGTTTCCTGCACCAACACAAGTGCGAAAAGTGTTTTTCAACACTAACACAAGTGCGAAAAGTGGTTTTTCAACACTAACACAAGTGCGAAAAGTGTATTTTCCACACTAATACAAGTGCAAAAGTGGTTTCCTGCACCAACACAAGTGCGAAAAGTGGTTTTTCAACACTAACACAAGTGCGAAAAGTGGTTTTTCAACACTAACACAAGTGCGAAAAGTGGTTTTTCAACACTAACACAAGTGCGAAAAGTGTTTTTTCCACACGAATACAAGTGCAAAAGTGGTTTCCTGCACCAACACAAGTGCAAAAAGTGGTTTTTCAACACTAACACAAGTGCGAAAAGTGGTTTATCAACACTAATACAAGTGCGAAAAGTGGTTTTTCAACACTAACACAAGTGCGAAAAGTGGTTTTTCAACACTAACACAAGTGCGAAAAGTGGTTTTTCAACACTAACACAAGTGCGAAAAGTGGTTTTTCAACACTAACACAAGTGCGAAAAGTGTATTTTCCACACTAATACAAGTGCAAAAGTGGTTTCCTGCACCAACACGTGCGAAAAGTGGTTTTTCAACACTAACACAAGTGCGAAAAGTGGTTTTTCAACACTAACACAAGTGCGAAAAGTGGTTTTTCAACACTAACACAAGTGCGAAAAGTGTATTTTCCATACTAATACAAGTGCAAAAGTGGTTTCCTGCACCAACACGTGCGAAAAGTGGTTTTTCAACACTAACACAAGTGCGAAAAGTGGTTTTTCAACACCAACACAAGTGCGAAAAGTGGTTTTTCAACACTAACACAAGTGCGAAAAGTGTTTTTCAACACTAATACAAGTGCGAAAAGTGGTTTTTCAACACTAACACAAGTGCGAAAAGTGGTTTTTCAACACTAACACAAGTGCGAAAAGTGGTTTTTCAACACTAACACAAGTGCGAAAAGTGTATTTTCCACACTAATACAAGTGCAAAAGTGGTTTCCTGCACCAACACAAGTGCGAAAAGTGGTTTTTCAACACTAACACAAGTGCGAAAAGTGGTTTTTCAACACTAACATAAGTGCAAAAATGTTTTTTCCACCCTAATACAAGTGCAAAAGTGGTTTCCTGCACCAACACAAGTGCGAAAAGTGGTTTTTCAACACTAACACAAGTGCGAAAAGTGGTTTTTCAACACTAACACAAGTGCGAAAAGTGGTTTTTCAACACTAACACAAGTGCGAAAAGTGGTTTTTCCACACTAATACAAGTGCAAAAGTGGTTTCCTGCACCAACACAAGTGCGAAAAGTGGTTTTTCAACACTAACACAAGTGCGAAAAGTGGTTTTTCAACACTAACACAAGTGCGAAAAGTGTTTTTTCCACACTAATACAAGTGCAAAAGTGGTTTCCTGCACCAACACAAGTGCGAAAAGTGTTTTTTCAACACTAACACAAGTGCGAAAAGTGGTTTTTCAACACTAACACAAGTGCGAAAAGTGGTTTTTCAACACTAACACAAGTGCGAAAAGTGTATTTTCCATACTAATACAAGTGCAAAAGTGGTTTCCTGCACCAACACGTGCGAAAAGTGGTTTTTCAACACTAACACAAGTGCGAAAAGTGGTTTTTCAACACCAACACAAGTGCGAAAAGTGGTTTTTCAACACTAACACAAGTGCGAAAAGTGGTTTTTCCACACTAATACAAGTGCAAAAGTGGTTTCCTGCACCAACACAAGTGCGAAAAGTGGTTTTTCAACACTAACACAAGTGCGAAAAGTGGTCTTTCAACACTAACACAAGTGCGAAAAGTGTATTTTCCACACTAATACAAGTGCAAAAGTGGTTTCCTGCACCAACACAAGTGCGAAAAGTGGTTTTTCAACACTAACACAAGTGCGAAAAGTGGTTTTTCAACACTAATACAAGTGCAAAAATTGGTTTTTCAACACTAACACAAGTGCGAAAAGTGGTTTTTCAACACTAACACAAGTGCGAAAAGTGGTTTTTCAACACTAACACAAGTGCGAAAAGTGGTTTTTCAACACTAACACAAGTGCGAAAAGTGTATTTTCCACACTAATACAAGTGCAAAAGTGGTTTCCTGCACCAACACAAGTGCGAAAAGTGGTTTTTCAACACTAACACAAGTGCGAAAAGTGGTTTTTCAACACTAACACAAGTGCGAAAAGTGGTTTTTCAACACTGACACAAGTGCGAAAAGTGTTTTTTCCACACGAATACAAGTGCAAAAGTGGTTTCCTGCACCAACACAAGTGCAAAATGTGGTTTTTCAACACTAACACAAGTGCGAAAAGTGGTTTTTCAATACTAATACAAGTGCGAAAAGTGGTTTTTCAACACTAACACAAGTGCGAAAAGTGGTTTTTCAACACTAACCCAAGTGCGAAAAGTGGTTTTTCAACACTAACACAAGTGTGAAAAGTGGTTTTTCAACACTAACACAAGTGCGAAAAGTGTATTTTCCACACTAATACAAGTGCCAAAGTGGTTTCCTGCACCAACACAAGTGCGAAAAGTGGTTTTTCAACACTAACACAAGTGCGAAAAGTGGTTTTTCAACACCAACACAAGTGCGAAAAGTGGTTTTTCAACACTAACACAAGTGCGAAAAGTGGTTTTTCAACACTAATACAAGTGCGAAAAGTGGTTTTTCAACACTAACACAAGTGCGAAAAGTGGTTTTTCAACACTAACACAAGTGCGAAAAGTGTATTTTCCACACTAATACAAGTGCAAAAGTGGTTTCCTGCACCAACACAAGTGCGAAAGGTGGTTTTTCAACACTAACACAAGTGCGAAAAGTGGTTTTTCAACACTAACACAAGTGCGAAAAGTGGTTTTTCCACACTAATACAAGTGCAAAAGTGGTTTCCTACACCAACACAAGTGCGAAAGGTGGTTTTTCAACACTAACACAAGTGCGAAAACTGGTTTTTCAACACTAACACAAGTGCGAAAAGTGTATTTTCCACACTAATACAAGTGCAAAAGTGGTTTCCTGCACCAACACAAGTGCGAAAAGTGGTTTTTCAACACTAACACAAGTGCGAAAAGTGGTTTTTCAACACTAACACAAGTGCGAAAAGTGGTTTTTGAACACTAACACAAGTGCGAAAAGTGGTTTTTCAACACTAACACAAGTGCGAAAAGTGGTTTTTCCACACTAATACAAGTGCAAAAGTGGTTTCCTGCACCAACACAAGTGCAAAAAGTGTTTTTTCCACACTAATACAAGTGCAAAAGTGGTTTCCTGCACCAACACAAGTGCGAAAAGTGGTTTTTCAACACTAACACAAGTGCGAAAAGTGGTTTTTCAACACTAACACAAGTGCGAAAAGTGGTTTTTCAACACTAACACAAGTGCAAAAAGTGTTTTTTCCACACTAATACAAGTGCAAAAGTGGTTTCCTGCACCAACACAAGTGCGAAAAGTGGTTTTTCAACACTAACACAAGTGCAAAAAGTGGTTTTTCAACACTAACACAAGTGCGAAAAGTGGTTTTTCAACACTAACACAAGTGCGAAAAGTGGTTTTTCCACACTAATACAAGTGCAAAAGTGGTTTCCTGCACCAACACAAGTGCGAAAAGTGGTTTTTCAACACTAACACAAGTGCGAAAAGTGTATTTTCCACACTAATACAAGTGCAAAAGTGGTTTCCTGCACCAACACAAGTGCGAAAAGTGGTTTTTCAACACTAACACAAGTGCGAAAAGTGGTTTTTCAACACTAATACAAGTGCAAAAAGTGGTTTTTCAACACTAACACAAGTGCGAAAAGTGGTTTTTCAACACTAACACAAGTGCGAAAAGTGGTTTTTCCACACTAATACAAGTGCAAAAGTGGTTTCCTGCACCAACACAAGTGCGAAAAGTGGTTTTTCCACACTAATACAAGTGCCAAAGTGGTTTCCTGCACCAACACAAGTGCGAAAAGTGGTTTTTCAACACTAACACAAGTGCGAAAAGTGGTTTTTCAACACCAACACAAGTGCGAAAAGTGTATTTTCCACACTAATACAAGTGCCAAAGTGGTTTCCTGCACCAACACAAGTGCGAAAAGTGGTTTTTCAACACTAACACAAGTGCGAAAAGTGGTTTTTCAACACCAACACAAGTGCGAAAAGTGGTTTTTCAACACTAACACAAGTGCGAAAAGTGGTTTTTCAACACTAATACAAGTGCGAAAAGTGGTTTTTCAACACTAACACAAGTGCGAAAAGTGGTTTTTCAACACTAACACAAGTGCGAAAAGTGTATTTTCCACACTAATACAAGTGCAAAAGTGGTTTCCTGCACCAACACAAGTGCGAAAGGTGGTTTTTCAACACTAACACAAGTGCGAAAAGTGGTTTTTCAACACTAACACAAGTGCGAAAAGTGGTTTTTCCACACTAATACAAGTGCAAAAGTGGTTTCCTACACCAACACAAGTGCGAAAAGTGGTTTTTCAACACCAACACAAGTGCGAAAAGTGTATTTTCCACACTAATACAAGTGCCAAAGTGGTTTCCTGCACCAACACAAGTGCGAAAAGTGGTTTTTCAACACTAACACAAGTGCGAAAAGTGGTTTTTCAACACCAACACAAGTGCGAAAAGTGGTTTTTCAACACCAATACAAGTGCGAAAAGTGGTTTTTCAACACTAACACAAGTGCGAAAAGTGGTTTTTCAACACTAACACAAGTGCGAAAAGTGTATTTTCCACACTAATACAAGTGCAAAAGTGGTTTCCTGCACCAACACAAGTGCGAAAGGTGGTTTTTCAACACTAACACAAGTGCGAAAAGTGGTTTTTCAACACTAACACAAGTGCGAAAAGTGTATTTTCCATACTAATACAAGTGCAAAAGTGGTTTCCTGCACCAACACGTGCGAAAAGTGGTTTTTCAACACTAACACAAGTGCGAAAAGTGGTTTTTCAACACCAACACAAGTGCGAAAAGTGGTTTTTCAACACTAACACAAGTGCGAAAAGTGTTTTTCAACACTAATACAAGTGCGAAAAGTGGTTTTTCAACACTAACACAAGTGCGAAAAGTGGTTTTTCAACACTAACACAAGTGCGAAAAGTGGTTTTTCAACACTAACACAAGTGCGAAAAGTGTATTTTCCACACTAATACAAGTGCAAAAGTGGTTTCCTGCACCAACACAAGTGCGAAAAGTGGTTTTTCAACACTAACACAAGTGCGAAAAGTGGTTTTTCAACACTAACATAAGTGCAAAAATGTTTTTTCCACCCTAATACAAGTGCAAAAGTGGTTTCCTGCACCAACACAAGTGCGAAAAGTGGTTTTTCAACACTAACACAAGTGCGAAAAGTGGTTTTTCAACACTAACACAAGTGCGAAAAGTGGTTTTTCAACACTAACACAAGTGCGAAAAGTGGTTTTTCCACACTAATACAAGTGCAAAAGTGGTTTCCTGCACCAACACAAGTGCGAAAAGTGGTTTTTCAACACTAACACAAGTGCGAAAAGTGGTTTTTCAACACTAACACAAGTGCGAAAAGTGTTTTTTCCACACTAATACAAGTGCAAAAGTGGTTTCCTGCACCAACACAAGTGCGAAAAGTGTTTTTTCAACACTAACACAAGTGCGAAAAGTGGTTTTTCAACACTAACACAAGTGCGAAAAGTGGTTTTTCAACACTAACACAAGTGCGAAAAGTGTATTTTCCATACTAATACAAGTGCAAAAGTGGTTTCCTGCACCAACACGTGCGAAAAGTGGTTTTTCAACACTAACACAAGTGCGAAAAGTGGTTTTTCAACACCAACACAAGTGCGAAAAGTGGTTTTTCAACACTAACACAAGTGCGAAAAGTGGTTTTTCAACACCAACACAAGTGCGAAAAGTGTATTTTCCACACTAATACAAGTGCCAAAGTGGTTTCCTGCACCAACACAAGTGCGAAAAGTGGTTTTTCAACACTAACACAAGTGCGAAAAGTGGTTTTTCAACACCAACACAAGTGCGAAAAGTGGTTTTTCAACACTAACACAAGTGCGAAAAGTGGTTTTTCAACACTAATACAAGTGCGAAAAGTGGTTTTTCAACACTAACACAAGTGCGAAAAGTGGTTTTTCAACACTAACACAAGTGCGAAAAGTGTATTTTCCACACTAATACAAGTGCAAAAGTGGTTTCCTGCACCAACACAAGTGCGAAAGGTGGTTTTTCAACACTAACACAAGTGCGAAAAGTGGTTTTTCAACACTAACACAAGTGCGAAAAGTGGTTTTTCCACACTAATACAAGTGCAAAAGTGGTTTCCTACACCAACACAAGTGCGAAAAGTGGTTTTTCAACACCAACACAAGTGCGAAAAGTGTATTTTCCACACTAATACAAGTGCCAAAGTGGTTTCCTGCACCAACACAAGTGCGAAAAGTGGTTTTTCAACACTAACACAAGTGCGAAAAGTGGTTTTTCAACACCAACACAAGTGCGAAAAGTGGTTTTTCAACACTAATACAAGTGCGAAAAGTGGTTTTTCAACACTAACACAAGTGCGAAAAGTGGTTTTTCAACACTAACACAAGTGCGAAAAGTGTATTTTCCACACTAATACAAGTGCAAAAGTGGTTTCCTGCACCAACACAAGTGCGAAAGGTGGTTTTTCAACACTAACACAAGTGCGAAAAGTGGTTTTTCAACACTAACACAAGTGCGAAAAGTGTATTTTCCATACTAATACAAGTGCAAAAGTGGTTTCCTGCACCAACACGTGCGAAAAGTGGTTTTTCAACACTAACACAAGTGCGAAAAGTGGTTTTTCAACACCAACACAAGTGCGAAAAGTGGTTTTTCAACACTAACACAAGTGCGAAAAGTGTTTTTCAACACTAATACAAGTGCGAAAAGTGGTTTTTCAACACTAACACAAGTGCGAAAAGTGGTTTTTCAACACTAACACAAGTGCGAAAAGTGGTTTTTCAACACTAACACAAGTGCGAAAAGTGTATTTTCCACACTAATACAAGTGCAAAAGTGGTTTCCTGCACCAACACAAGTGCGAAAAGTGGTTTTTCAACACTAACACAAGTGCGAAAAGTGGTTTTTCAACACTAACATAAGTGCAAAAATGTTTTTTCCACCCTAATACAAGTGCAAAAGTGGTTTCCTGCACCAACACAAGTGCGAAAAGTGGTTTTTCAACACTAACACAAGTGCGAAAAGTGGTTTTTCAACACTAACACAAGTGCGAAAAGTGGTTTTTCAACACTAACACAAGTGCGAAAAGTGGTTTTTCCACACTAATACAAGTGCAAAAGTGGTTTCCTGCACCAACACAAGTGCGAAAAGTGGTTTTTCAACACTAACACAAGTGCGAAAAGTGGTTTTTCAACACTAACACAAGTGCGAAAAGTGTTTTTTCCACACTAATACAAGTGCAAAAGTGGTTTCCTGCACCAACACAAGTGCGAAAAGTGTTTTTTCAACACTAACACAAGTGCGAAAAGTGGTTTTTCAACACTAACACAAGTGCGAAAAGTGGTTTTTCAACACTAACACAAGTGCGAAAAGTGTATTTTCCATACTAATACAAGTGCAAAAGTGGTTTCCTGCACCAACACGTGCGAAAAGTGGTTTTTCAACACTAACACAAGTGCGAAAAGTGGTTTTTCAACACCAACACAAGTGCGAAAAGTGGTTTTTCAACACTAACACAAGTGCGAAAAGTGGTTTTTCCACACTAATACAAGTGCAAAAGTGGTTTCCTGCACCAACACAAGTGCGAAAAGTGGTTTTTCAACACTAACACAAGTGCGAAAAGTGGTCTTTCAACACTAACACAAGTGCGAAAAGTGTATTTTCCACACTAATACAAGTGCAAAAGTGGTTTCCTGCGCCAACACAAGTGCGAAAAGTGGTTTTTCAACACTAACACAAGTGCGAAAAGTGGTTTTTCAACACTAATACAAGTGCAAAAATTGGTTTTTCAACACTAACACAAGTGCGAAAAGTGGTTTTTCAACACTAACACAAGTGCGAAAAGTGGTTTTTCAACACTAACACAAGTGCGAAAAGTGGTTTTTCAACACTAACACAAGTGCGAAAAGTGTATTTTCCACACTAATACAAGTGCAAAAGTGGTTTCCTGCACCAACACAAGTGCGAAAAGTGGTTTTTCAACACTAACACAAGTGCGAAAAGTGGTTTTTCAACACTAACACAAGTGCGAAAAGTGGTTTTTCAACACTGACACAAGTGCGAAAAGTGTTTTTTCCACACGAATACAAGTGCAAAAGTGGTTTCCTGCACCAACACAAGTGCAAAATGTGGTTTTTCAACACTAACACAAGTGCGAAAAGTGGTTTTTCAATACTAATACAAGTGCGAAAAGTGGTTTTTCAACACTAACACAAGTGCGAAAAGTGGTTTTTCAACACTAACCCAAGTGCGAAAAGTGGTTTTTCAACACTAACACAAGTGTGAAAAGTGGTTTTTCAACACTAACACAAGTGCGAAAAGTGTATTTTCCACACTAATACAAGTGCCAAAGTGGTTTCCTGCACCAACACAAGTGCGAAAAGTGGTTTTTCAACACTAACACAAGTGCGAAAAGTGGTTTTTCAACACCAACACAAGTGCGAAAAGTGGTTTTTCAACACTAACACAAGTGCGAAAAGTGGTTTTTCAACACTAATACAAGTGCGAAAAGTGGTTTTTCAACACTAACACAAGTGCGAAAAGTGGTTTTTCAACACTAACACAAGTGCGAAAAGTGTATTTTCCACACTAATACAAGTGCAAAAGTGGTTTCCTGCACCAACACAAGTGCGAAAGGTGGTTTTTCAACACTAACACAAGTGCGAAAAGTGGTTTTTCAACACTAACACAAGTGCGAAAAGTGGTTTTTCCACACTAATACAAGTGCAAAAGTGGTTTCCTACACCAACACAAGTGCGAAAGGTGGTTTTTCAACACTAACACAAGTGCGAAAACTGGTTTTTCAACACTAACACAAGTGCGAAAAGTGTATTTTCCACACTAATACAAGTGCAAAAGTGGTTTCCTGCACCAACACAAGTGCGAAAAGTGGTTTTTCAACACTAACACAAGTGCGAAAAGTGGTTTTTCAACACTAACACAAGTGCGAAAAGTGGTTTTTGAACACTAACACAAGTGCGAAAAGTGGTTTTTCAACACTAACACAAGTGCGAAAAGTGGTTTTTCCACACTAATACAAGTGCAAAAGTGGTTTCCTGCACCAACACAAGTGCAAAAAGTGTTTTTTCCACACTAATACAAGTGCAAAAGTGGTTTCCTGCACCAACACAAGTGCGAAAAGTGGTTTTTCAACACTAACACAAGTGCGAAAAGTGGTTTTTCAACACTAACACAAGTGCGAAAAGTGGTTTTTCAACACTAACACAAGTGCAAAAAGTGTTTTTTCCACACTAATACAAGTGCAAAAGTGGTTTCCTGCACCAACACAAGTGCGAAAAGTGGTTTTTCAACACTAACACAAGTGCAAAAAGTGGTTTTTCAACACTAACACAAGTGCGAAAAGTGGTTTTTCAACACTAACACAAGTGCGAAAAGTGGTTTTTCCACACTAATACAAGTGCAAAAGTGGTTTCCTGCACCAACACAAGTGCGAAAAGTGGTTTTTCAACACTAACACAAGTGCGAAAAGTGTATTTTCCACACTAATACAAGTGCAAAAGTGGTTTCCTGCACCAACACAAGTGCGAAAAGTGGTTTTTCAACACTAACACAAGTGCGAAAAGTGGTTTTTCAACACTAATACAAGTGCAAAAAGTGGTTTTTCAACACTAACACAAGTGCGAAAAGTGGTTTTTCAACACTAACACAAGTGCGAAAAGTGGTTTTTCCACACTAATACAAGTGCAAAAGTGGTTTCCTGCACCAACACAAGTGCGAAAAGTGGTTTTTCCACACTAATACAAGTGCCAAAGTGGTTTCCTGCACCAACACAAGTGCGAAAAGTGGTTTTTCAACACTAACACAAGTGCGAAAAGTGGTTTTTCAACACCAACACAAGTGCGAAAAGTGTATTTTCCACACTAATACAAGTGCCAAAGTGGTTTCCTGCACCAACACAAGTGCGAAAAGTGGTTTTTCAACACTAACACAAGTGCGAAAAGTGGTTTTTCAACACCAACACAAGTGCGAAAAGTGGTTTTTCAACACTAACACAAGTGCGAAAAGTGGTTTTTCAACACTAATACAAGTGCGAAAAGTGGTTTTTCAACACTAACACAAGTGCGAAAAGTGGTTTTTCAACACTAACACAAGTGCGAAAAGTGTATTTTCCACACTAATACAAGTGCAAAAGTGGTTTCCTGCACCAACACAAGTGCGAAAGGTGGTTTTTCAACACTAACACAAGTGCGAAAAGTGGTTTTTCAACACTAACACAAGTGCGAAAAGTGGTTTTTCCACACTAATACAAGTGCAAAAGTGGTTTCCTACACCAACACAAGTGCGAAAGGTGGTTTTTCAACACTAACACAAGTGCGAAAAGTGGTTTTTCAACACTAACACAAGTGCGAAAAGTGTATTTTCCACACTAATACAAGTGCAAAAGTGGTTTCCTGCACCAACACAAGTGCGAAAAGTGGTTTTTCAACACTAACACAAGTGCGAAAAGTGGTTTTTCAACACTAACACAAGTGCGAAAAGTGGTTTTTGAACACTAACACAAGTGCGAAAAGTGGTTTTTCAACACTAACACAAGTGCGAAAAGTGGTTTTTCCACACTAATACAAGTGCAAAAGTGGTTTCCTGCACCAACACAAGTGCAAAAAGTGTTTTTTCCACACTAATACAAGTGCAAAAGTGGTTTCCTGCACCAACACAAGTGCGAAAAGTGGTTTTTCAACACTAACACAAGTGCGAAAAGTGGTTTTTCAACACTAACACAAGTGCGAAAAGTGGTTTTTCAACACTAACACAAGTGCAAAAAGTGTTTTTTCCACACTAATACAAGTGCAAAAGTGGTTTCCTGCACCAACACAAGTGCAAAAAGTGGTTTTTCAACACTAACACAAGTGCGAAAAGTGGTTTTTCAACACTAACACAAGTGCGAAAAGTGGTTTTTCCACACTAATACAAGTGCAAAAGTGGTTTCCTGCACCAACACAAGTGCGAAAAGTGGTTTTTCAACACTAACACAAGTGCGAAAAGTGGTTTTTCAACACTAACACAAGTGCGAAAAGTGGTTTTTCCACACTAATACAAGTGCAAAAGTGGTTTCCTGCACCAACACAAGTGCGAAAAGTGGTTTTTCAACACTAACACAAGTGCGAAAAGTGTATTTTCCACACTAATACAAGTGCAAAAGTGGTTTCCTGCACCAACACAAGTGCGAAAAGTGGTTTTTCAACACTAACACAAGTGCGAAAAGTGGTTTTTCAACACTAATACAAGTGCAAAAAGTGGTTTTTCAACACTAACACAAGTGCGAAAAGTGGTTTTTCAACACTAACACAAGTGCGAAAAGTGGTTTTTCCACACTAATACAAGTGCAAAAGTGGTTTCCTGCACCAACACAAGTGCGAAAAGTGGTTTTTCCACACTAATACAAGTGCCAAAGTGGTTTCCTGCACCAACACAAGTGCGAAAAGTGGTTTTTCAACACTAACACAAGTGCGAAAAGTGGTTTTTCAACACCAACACAAGTGCGAAAAGTGTATTTTCCACACTAATACAAGTGCCAAAGTGGTTTCCTGCACCAACACAAGTGCGAAAAGTGGTTTTTCAACACTAACACAAGTGCGAAAAGTGGTTTTTCAACACCAACACAAGTGCGAAAAGTGGTTTTTCAACACTAACACAAGTGCGAAAAGTGGTTTTTCAACACTAATACAAGTGCGAAAAGTGGTTTTTCAACACTAACACAAGTGCGAAAAGTGGTTTTTCAACACTAACACAAGTGCGAAAAGTGTATTTTCCACACTAATACAAGTGCAAAAGTGGTTTCCTGCACCAACACAAGTGCGAAAGGTGGTTTTTCAACACTAACACAAGTGCGAAAAGTGGTTTTTCAACACTAACACAAGTGCGAAAAGTGGTTTTTCCACACTAATACAAGTGCAAAAGTGGTTTCCTACACCAACACAAGTGCGAAAAGTGGTTTTTCAACACCAACACAAGTGCGAAAAGTGTATTTTCCACACTAATACAAGTGCCAAAGTGGTTTCCTGCACCAACACAAGTGCGAAAAGTGGTTTTTCAACACTAACACAAGTGCGAAAAGTGGTTTTTCAACACCAACACAAGTGCGAAAAGTGGTTTTTCAACACTAATACAAGTGCGAAAAGTGGTTTTTCAACACTAACACAAGTGCGAAAAGTGGTTTTTCAACACTAACACAAGTGCGAAAAGTGTATTTTCCACACTAATACAAGTGCAAAAGTGGTTTCCTGCACCAACACAAGTGCGAAAGGTGGTTTTTCAACACTAACACAAGTGCGAAAAGTGGTTTTTCAACACTAACACAAGTGCGAAAAGTGTATTTTCCATACTAATACAAGTGCAAAAGTGGTTTCCTGCACCAACACGTGCGAAAAGTGGTTTTTCAACACTAACACAAGTGCGAAAAGTGGTTTTTCAACACCAACACAAGTGCGAAAAGTGGTTTTTCAACACTAACACAAGTGCGAAAAGTGTTTTTCAACACTAATACAAGTGCGAAAAGTGGTTTTTCAACACTAACACAAGTGCGAAAAGTGGTTTTTCAACACTAACACAAGTGCGAAAAGTGGTTTTTCAACACTAACACAAGTGCGAAAAGTGTATTTTCCACACTAATACAAGTGCAAAAGTGGTTTCCTGCACCAACACAAGTGCGAAAAGTGGTTTTTCAACACTAACACAAGTGCGAAAAGTGGTTTTTCAACACTAACATAAGTGCAAAAATGTTTTTTCCACCCTAATACAAGTGCAAAAGTGGTTTCCTGCACCAACACAAGTGCGAAAAGTGGTTTTTCAACACTAACACAAGTGCGAAAAGTGGTTTTTCAACACTAACACAAGTGCGAAAAGTGGTTTTTCAACACTAACACAAGTGCGAAAAGTGGTTTTTCCACACTAATACAAGTGCAAAAGTGGTTTCCTGCACCAACACAAGTGCGAAAAGTGGTTTTTCAACACTAACACAAGTGCGAAAAGTGGTTTTTCAACACTAACACAAGTGCGAAAAGTGTTTTTTCCACACTAATACAAGTGCAAAAGTGGTTTCCTGCACCAACACAAGTGCGAAAAGTGTTTTTTCAACACTAACACAAGTGCGAAAAGTGGTTTTTCAACACTAACACAAGTGCGAAAAGTGGTTTTTCAACACTAACACAAGTGCGAAAAGTGTATTTTCCATACTAATACAAGTGCAAAAGTGGTTTCCTGCACCAACACGTGCGAAAAGTGGTTTTTCAACACTAACACAAGTGCGAAAAGTGGTTTTTCAACACCAACACAAGTGCGAAAAGTGGTTTTTCAACACTAACACAAGTGCGAAAAGTGGTTTTTCAACACCAACACAAGTGCGAAAAGTGTATTTTCCACACTAATACAAGTGCCAAAGTGGTTTCCTGCACCAACACAAGTGCGAAAAGTGGTTTTTCAACACTAACACAAGTGCGAAAAGTGGTTTTTCAACACCAACACAAGTGCGAAAAGTGGTTTTTCAACACTAACACAAGTGCGAAAAGTGGTTTTTCAACACTAATACAAGTGCGAAAAGTGGTTTTTCAACACTAACACAAGTGCGAAAAGTGGTTTTTCAACACTAACACAAGTGCGAAAAGTGTATTTTCCACACTAATACAAGTGCAAAAGTGGTTTCCTGCACCAACACAAGTGCGAAAGGTGGTTTTTCAACACTAACACAAGTGCGAAAAGTGGTTTTTCAACACTAACACAAGTGCGAAAAGTGGTTTTTCCACACTAATACAAGTGCAAAAGTGGTTTCCTACACCAACACAAGTGCGAAAAGTGGTTTTTCAACACCAACACAAGTGCGAAAAGTGTATTTTCCACACTAATACAAGTGCCAAAGTGGTTTCCTGCACCAACACAAGTGCGAAAAGTGGTTTTTCAACACTAACACAAGTGCGAAAAGTGGTTTTTCAACACCAACACAAGTGCGAAAAGTGGTTTTTCAACACTAATACAAGTGCGAAAAGTGGTTTTTCAACACTAACACAAGTGCGAAAAGTGGTTTTTCAACACTAACACAAGTGCGAAAAGTGTATTTTCCACACTAATACAAGTGCAAAAGTGGTTTCCTGCACCAACACAAGTGCGAAAGGTGGTTTTTCAACACTAACACAAGTGCGAAAAGTGTATTTTCCATACTAATACAAGTGCAAAAGTGGTTTCCTGCACCAACACGTGCGAAAAGTGGTTTTTCAACACTAACACGAGTGCGAAAAGTGGTTTTTCAACACCAACACAAGTGCGAAAAGTGGTTTTTCAACACTAACACAAGTGCGAAAAGTGTTTTTCAACACTAATACAAGTGCGAAAAGTGGTTTTTCAACACTAACACAAGTGCGAAAAGTGGTTTTTCAACACTAACACAAGTGCGAAAAGTGGTTTTTCAACACTAACACAAGTGCGAAAAGTGTATTTTCCACACTAATACAAGTGCAAAAGTGGTTTCCTGCACCAACACAAGTGCGAAAAGTGGTTTTTCAACACTAACACAAGTGCGAAAAGTGGTTTTTCAACACTAACATAAGTGCAAAAATGTTTTTTCCACCCTAATACAAGTGCAAAAGTGGTTTCCTGCACCAACACAAGTGCGAAAAGTGGTTTTTCAACACTAACACAAGTGCGAAAAGTGGTTTTTCAACACTAACACAAGTGCGAAAAGTGGTTTTTCAACACTAACACAAGTGCGAAAAGTGGTTTTTCCACACTAATACAAGTGCAAAAGTGGTTTCCTGCACCAACACAAGTGCGAAAAGTGGTTTTTCAACACTAACACAAGTGCGAAAAGTGGTTTTTCAACACTAACACAAGTGCGAAAAGTGTTTTTTCCACACTAATACAAGTGCAAAAGTGGTTTCCTGCACCAACACAAGTGCGAAAAGTGTTTTTTCAACACTAACACAAGTGCGAAAAGTGGTTTTTCAACACTAACACAAGTGCGAAAAGTGGTTTTTCAACACTAACACAAGTGCGAAAAGTGTATTTTCCATACTAATACAAGTGCAAAAGTGGTTTCCTGCACCAACACGTGCGAAAAGTGGTTTTTCAACACTAACACAAGTGCGAAAAGTGGTTTTTCAACACCAACACAAGTGCGAAAAGTGGTTTTTCAACACTAACACAAGTGCGAAAAGTGGTTTTTCCACACTAATACAAGTGCAAAAGTGGTTTCCTGCACCAACACAAGTGCGAAAAGTGGTTTTTCAACACTAACACAAGTGCGAAAAGTGGTCTTTCAACACTAACACAAGTGCGAAAAGTGTATTTTCCACACTAATACAAGTGCAAAAGTGGTTTCCTGCGCCAACACAAGTGCGAAAAGTGGTTTTTCAACACTAACACAAGTGCGAAAAGTGGTTTTTCAACACTAATACAAGTGCAAAAATTGGTTTTTCAACACTAACACAAGTGCGAAAAGTGGTTTTTCAACACTAACACAAGTGCGAAAAGTGGTTTTTCAACACTAACACAAGTGCGAAAAGTGGTTTTTCAACACTAACACAAGTGCGAAAAGTGTATTTTCCACACTAATACAAGTGCAAAAGTGGTTTCCTGCACCAACACAAGTGCGAAAAGTGGTTTTTCAACACTAACACAAGTGCGAAAAGTGGTTTTTCAACACTAACACAAGTGCGAAAAGTGGTTTTTCAACACTGACACAAGTGCGAAAAGTGTTTTTTCCACACGAATACAAGTGCAAAAGTGGTTTCCTGCACCAACACAAGTGCAAAATGTGGTTTTTCAACACTAACACAAGTGCGAAAAGTGGTTTTTCAATACTAATACAAGTGCGAAAAGTGGTTTTTCAACACTAACACAAGTGCGAAAAGTGGTTTTTCAACACTAACCCAAGTGCGAAAAGTGGTTTTTCAACACTAACACAAGTGTGAAAAGTGGTTTTTCAACACTAACACAAGTGCGAAAAGTGTATTTTCCACACTAATACAAGTGCCAAAGTGGTTTCCTGCACCAACACAAGTGCGAAAAGTGGTTTTTCAACACTAACACAAGTGCGAAAAGTGGTTTTTCAACACCAACACAAGTGCGAAAAGTGGTTTTTCAACACTAACACAAGTGCGAAAAGTGGTTTTTCAACACTAATACAAGTGCGAAAAGTGGTTTTTCAACACTAACACAAGTGCGAAAAGTGGTTTTTCAACACTAACACAAGTGCGAAAAGTGTATTTTCCACACTAATACAAGTGCAAAAGTGGTTTCCTGCACCAACACAAGTGCGAAAGGTGGTTTTTCAACACTAACACAAGTGCGAAAAGTGGTTTTTCAACACTAACACAAGTGCGAAAAGTGGTTTTTCCACACTAATACAAGTGCAAAAGTGGTTTCCTACACCAACACAAGTGCGAAAGGTGGTTTTTCAACACTAACACAAGTGCGAAAACTGGTTTTTCAACACTAACACAAGTGCGAAAAGTGTATTTTCCACACTAATACAAGTGCAAAAGTGGTTTCCTGCACCAACACAAGTGCGAAAAGTGGTTTTTCAACACTAACACAAGTGCGAAAAGTGGTTTTTCAACACTAACACAAGTGCGAAAAGTGGTTTTTGAACACTAACACAAGTGCGAAAAGTGGTTTTTCAACACTAACACAAGTGCGAAAAGTGGTTTTTCCACACTAATACAAGTGCAAAAGTGGTTTCCTGCACCAACACAAGTGCAAAAAGTGTTTTTTCCACACTAATACAAGTGCAAAAGTGGTTTCCTGCACCAACACAAGTGCGAAAAGTGGTTTTTCAACACTAACACAAGTGCGAAAAGTGGTTTTTCAACACTAACACAAGTGCGAAAAGTGGTTTTTCAACACTAACACAAGTGCAAAAAGTGTTTTTTCCACACTAATACAAGTGCAAAAGTGGTTTCCTGCACCAACACAAGTGCGAAAAGTGGTTTTTCAACACTAACACAAGTGCAAAAAGTGGTTTTTCAACACTAACACAAGTGCGAAAAGTGGTTTTTCAACACTAACACAAGTGCGAAAAGTGGTTTTTCCACACTAATACAAGTGCAAAAGTGGTTTCCTGCACCAACACAAGTGCGAAAAGTGGTTTTTCAACACTAACACAAGTGCGAAAAGTGTATTTTCCACACTAATACAAGTGCAAAAGTGGTTTCCTGCACCAACACAAGTGCGAAAAGTGGTTTTTCAACACTAACACAAGTGCGAAAAGTGGTTTTTCAACACTAATACAAGTGCAAAAAGTGGTTTTTCAACACTAACACAAGTGCGAAAAGTGGTTTTTCAACACTAACACAAGTGCGAAAAGTGGTTTTTCCACACTAATACAAGTGCAAAAGTGGTTTCCTGCACCAACACAAGTGCGAAAAGTGGTTTTTCCACACTAATACAAGTGCCAAAGTGGTTTCCTGCACCAACACAAGTGCGAAAAGTGGTTTTTCAACACTAACACAAGTGCGAAAAGTGGTTTTTCAACACCAACACAAGTGCGAAAAGTGTATTTTCCACACTAATACAAGTGCCAAAGTGGTTTCCTGCACCAACACAAGTGCGAAAAGTGGTTTTTCAACACTAACACAAGTGCGAAAAGTGGTTTTTCAACACCAACACAAGTGCGAAAAGTGGTTTTTCAACACTAACACAAGTGCGAAAAGTGGTTTTTCAACACTAATACAAGTGCGAAAAGTGGTTTTTCAACACTAACACAAGTGCGAAAAGTGGTTTTTCAACACTAACACAAGTGCGAAAAGTGTATTTTCCACACTAATACAAGTGCAAAAGTGGTTTCCTGCACCAACACAAGTGCGAAAGGTGGTTTTTCAACACTAACACAAGTGCGAAAAGTGGTTTTTCAACACTAACACAAGTGCGAAAAGTGGTTTTTCCACACTAATACAAGTGCAAAAGTGGTTTCCTACACCAACACAAGTGCGAAAGGTGGTTTTTCAACACTAACACAAGTGCGAAAAGTGGTTTTTCAACACTAACACAAGTGCGAAAAGTGTATTTTCCACACTAATACAAGTGCAAAAGTGGTTTCCTGCACCAACACAAGTGCGAAAAGTGGTTTTTCAACACTAACACAAGTGCGAAAAGTGGTTTTTCAACACTAACACAAGTGCGAAAAGTGGTTTTTGAACACTAACACAAGTGCGAAAAGTGGTTTTTCAACACTAACACAAGTGCGAAAAGTGGTTTTTCCACACTAATACAAGTGCAAAAGTGGTTTCCTGCACCAACACAAGTGCAAAAAGTGTTTTTTCCACACTAATACAAGTGCAAAAGTGGTTTCCTGCACCAACACAAGTGCGAAAAGTGGTTTTTCAACACTAACACAAGTGCGAAAAGTGGTTTTTCAACACTAACACAAGTGCGAAAAGTGGTTTTTCAACACTAACACAAGTGCAAAAAGTGTTTTTTCCACACTAATACAAGTGCAAAAGTGGTTTCCTGCACCAACACAAGTGCAAAAAGTGGTTTTTCAACACTAACACAAGTGCGAAAAGTGGTTTTTCAACACTAACACAAGTGCGAAAAGTGGTTTTTCCACACTAATACAAGTGCAAAAGTGGTTTCCTGCACCAACACAAGTGCGAAAAGTGGTTTTTCAACACTAACACAAGTGCGAAAAGTGTATTTTCCACACTAATACAAGTGCAAAAGTGGTTTCCTGCACCAACACAAGTGCGAAAAGTGGTTTTTCAACACTAACACAAGTGCGAAAAGTGGTTTTTCAACACTAATACAAGTGCAAAAAGTGGTTTTTCAACACTAACACAAGTGCGAAAAGTGGTTTTTCAACACTAACACAAGTGCGAAAAGTGGTTTTTCCACACTAATACAAGTGCAAAAGTGGTTTCCTGCACCAACACAAGTGCGAAAAGTGGTTTTTCAACACTAACACAAGTGCGAAAAGTTGTTTTTCAACACTAACACAAGTGCGAAAAGTGGTTTTTCAACACTAACACAAGTGCAAAAAGTGTTTTTTCCACACTAATACAAGTGCAAAAGTGGTTTCCTGCACCAACACAAGTGCGAAAAGTGGTTTTTCAACACTAACACAAGTGCGAAAAGTGGTTTTTCAACACTAACACAAGTGTGAAAAGTGGTTTTTCAACAATAACACAAGTGCGAAAAGTGGTTTTTCAACACTAACACAAGTGCGAAAAGTGGTTTTTCAACACTAATACAAGTGCAAAAGTGGTTTCCTGCACCAACACAAGTGCGAAAGGTGGTTTTTCAACACTAACACAAGTGCGAAAAGTGGTTTTTCAACACTAACACAAGTGCGAAAAGTGGTTTTTCCACACTAATACAAGTGCAAAAGTGGTTTCCTACACCAACACAAGTGCGAAAGGTGGTTTTTCAACACTAACACAAGTGCGAAAAGTGGTTTTTCAACACTAACACAAGTGCGAAAAGTGTATTTTCCACACTAATACAAGTGCAAAAGTGGTTTCCTGCACCAACACAAGTGCGAAAAGTGGTTTTTCAACACTAACACAAGTGCGAAAAGTGGTTTTTCAACACTAACACAAGTGCGAAAAGTGGTTTTTGAACACTAACACAAGTGCGAAAAGTGGTTTTTCAACACTAACACAAGTGCGAAAAGTGGTTTTTCCACACTAATACAAGTGCAAAAGTGGTTTCCTGCACCAACACAAGTGCAAAAAGTGTTTTTTCCACACTAATACAAGTGCAAAAGTGGTTTCCTGCACCAACACAAGTGCGAAAAGTGGTTTTTCAACACTAACACAAGTGCGAAAAGTGGTTTTTCAACACTAACACAAGTGCGAAAAGTGGTTTTTCAACACAAACACAAGTGCAAAAAGTGTTTTTTCCACACTAATACAAGTGCAAAAGTGGTTTCCTGCACCAACACAAGTGCGAAAAGTGGTTTTTCAACACTAACACAAGTGCAAAAAGTGGTTTTTCAACACTAACACAAGTGCGAAAAGTGGTTTTTCAACACTAACACAAGTGCGAAAAGTGGTTTTTCCACACTAATACAAGTGCAAAAGTGGTTTCCTGCACCAACACAAGTGCGAAAAGTGGTTTTTCAACACTAACACAAGTGCGAAAAGTGTATTTTCCACACTAATACAAGTGCAAAAGTGGTTTCCTGCACCAACACAAGTGCGAAAAGTGGTTTTCAACACTAACACAAGTGCGAAAAGTGGTTTTTCAACACTAATACAAGTGCAAAAAGTGGTTTTTCAACACTAACACAAGTGCGGAAAAGTGGTTTTTCAACACTAACACAAGTGCGAAAAGTGGTTTTTCCACACTAATACAAGTGCAAAAGTGGTTTCCTGCACCAACACAAGTGCGAAAAGTGGTTTTTCAACACTAACACAAGTGCGAAAAGTTGTTTTTCAACACTAACACAAGTGCGAAAAGTGGTTTTTTCAACACTAACACAAGTGCAAAAAGTGGTTTTTTCCACACTAATACAAGTGCAAAAGTGGTTTCCTGCACCAACACAAGTGCGAAAAGTGGTTTTTCAACACTAACACAAGTGCGAAAAGTGGTTTTTCAACACTAACACAAGTGTGAAAAGTGGTTTTTCAACAATTAACACAAGTGCGAAAGTGTATTTTCCACACTAACTACAAGTGCAAAAGTGGTTTCCTGCACCAACACAAGTGCGAAAAGTGGTTTTTCAACACTAACACAAGTGCGAAAAGTGTTTTTTCCACACGAATACAAGTGCAAAAAGTGGTTTCACTGCACCAACACAAGTGCAAAAAGTGGTTTTTCAACACTAACACAAGTGCGAAAAGTGGTTTATCAACACTAATACAAGTGCGAAAAGTGGTTTTTTCAACACTAACACAAGTGCGAAAAGTGGGTTTTTCAACACTAACACAAGTGCGAAAAGTGGTTTTTCAACACTAACACAAGTGCGAAAAGTGGTTTTTCAACACTAACACAAGTGCGAAAAGTGTATTTTCCACACTAATACAAGTGCAAAAGTGGTTTCCTGCACCAACACGTGCGAAAAGTGGTTTTTCAACACTAACACAAGTGCGAAAAGTGGTTTTTCAACACCAACACAAGTGCGAAAAGTGGTTTTTCACAACACTAACACAAGTGCTGAAAAGTGGTTTTCTCAACACTAATACAAGTGCGAAAGTGGTTTTTCACACTAACACAAGTGCGAAAAGTGGTTTTTTCAACACTAACACAAGTGCGAAAAGTGGTTTTTCAACACTAATCACAAGTGCGAAAAGTGGTTTTTCAACACTAACACAAGTGCGAAAAGTGTATTTTCACACTAATACAAGTGCAAAAGTGGTTTCCTGCACACACACAAGTGCGAAAAGTGGTTTTTCAACACTAACACAAGTGCGAAAAGTGGTTTTTCAACACTAATACAAGTGCAAAAATTGGTTTTTCAACACTAACACAAGTGCGAAAAAGTGGTTTTTCAACACTAACACAAGTGCGAAAAGTGGTTTTTCAACACTAACACAAGTGCGAAAAGTGGTTTTTCAACACTAACACAAGTGCGAAAAGTGTATTTTCCACACTAATACAAGTGCAAAAGTGGTTTCAACACAAGTGCGAAAAGTGGTTTTTCAACACTAACACAAGTGCGAAAAGTGGTTTTTCAACACTAACACAAGTGCGAAAAGTGGTTTTTCAACACTGACACAAGTGCGAAAAGTGTTTTTTCCACACGAATACAAGTGCAAAAGTGGTTTCCTGCACCAACACAAGTGCAAAATGTGGTTTTTCAACACTAACACAAGTGCGAAAAGTGGTTTTTCAATACTAATACAAGTGCGAAAAGTGGTTTTTCAACACTAACACAAGTGCGAAAAGTGGTTTTTCAACACTAACCCAAGTGCGAAAAGTGGTTTTTCAACACTAACACAAGTGTGAAAAGTGGTTTTTCAACACTAACACAAGTGCGAAAAGTGTATTTTCCACACTAATACAAGTGCCAAAGTGGTTTCCTGCACCAACACAAGTGCGAAAAGTGGTTTTTCAACACTAACACAAGTGCGAAAAGTGGTTTTTCAACACCAACACAAGTGCGAAAAGTGGTTTTTCAACACTAACACAAGTGCGAAAAGTGGTTTTTCAACACTAATACAAGTGCGAAAAGTGGTTTTTCAACACTAACACAAGTGCGAAAAGTGGTTTTTCAACACTAACACAAGTGCGAAAAGTGTATTTTCCACACTAATACAAGTGCAAAAGTGGTTTCCTGCACCAACACAAGTGCGAAAGGTGGTTTTTCAACACTAACACAAGTGCGAAAAGTGGTTTTTCAACACTAACACAAGTGCGAAAAGTGGTTTTTCCACACTAATACAAGTGCAAAAGTGGTTTCCTACACCAACACAAGTGCGAAAGGTGGTTTTTCAACACTAACACAAGTGCGAAAAGTGGTTTTTCAACACTAACACAAGTGCGAAAAGTGTATTTTCCACACTAATACAAGTGCAAAAGTGGTTTCCTGCACCAACACAAGTGCGAAAAGTGGTTTTTCAACACTAACACAAGTGCGAAAAGTGGTTTTTCAACACTAACACAAGTGCGAAAAGTGGTTTTTGAACACTAACACAAGTGCGAAAAGTGGTTTTTCAACACTAACACAAGTGCGAAAAGTGGTTTTTCCACACTAATACAAGTGCAAAAGTGGTTTCCTGCACCAACACAAGTGCAAAAAGTGTTTTTTCCACACTAATACAAGTGCAAAAGTGGTTTCCTGCACCAACACAAGTGCGCCAAGTGGTTTTTCAACACTAACACAAGTGCGAAAAGTGGTTTTTCAACACTAACACAAGTGCGAAAAGTGGTTTTTCAACACTAACACAAGTGCAAAAAGTGTTTTTTCCACACTAATACAAGTGCAAAAGTGGTTTCCTGCACCAACACAAGTGCGAAAAGTGGTTTTTCAACACTAACACAAGTGCAAAAAGTGGTTTTTCAACACTAACACAAGTGCGAAAAGTGGTTTTTCAACACTAACACAAGTGCGAAAAGTGGTTTTTCCACACTAATACAAGTGCAAAAGTGGTTTCCTGCACCAACACAAGTGCGAAAAGTGGTTTTTCAACACTAACACAAGTGCGAAAAGTGTATTTTCCACACTAATACAAGTGCAAAAGTGGTTTCCTGCACCAACACAAGTGCGAAAAGTGGTTTTTCAACACTAACACAAGTGCGAAAAGTGGTTTTTCAACACTAACACAAGTGTGAAAAGTGGTTTTTCAACAATAACACAAGTGCGAAAAGTGGTTTTTCAACACTAACACAAGTGCGAAAAGTGGTTTTTCAACACTAATACAAGTGCAAAAGTGGTTTCCTGCACCAACACAAGTGCGAAAGGTGGTTTTTCAACACTAACACAAGTGCGAAAAGTGGTTTTTCAACACTAACACAAGTGCGAAAAGTGGTTTTTCCACACTAATACAAGTGCAAAAGTGGTTTCCTACACCAACACAAGTGCGAAAGGTGGTTTTTCAACACTAACACAAGTGCGAAAAGTGGTTTTTCAACACTAACACAAGTGCGAAAAGTGTATTTTCCACACTAATACAAGTGCAAAAGTGGTTTCCTGCACCAACACAAGTGCGAAAAGTGGTTTTTCAACACTAACACAAGTGCGAAAAGTGGTTTTTCAACACTAACACAAGTGCGAAAAGTGGTTTTTGAACACTAACACAAGTGCGAAAAGTGGTTTTTCAACACTAACACAAGTGCGAAAAGTGGTTTTTCCACACTAATACAAGTGCAAAAGTGGTTTCCTGCACCAACACAAGTGCAAAAAGTGTTTTTTCCACACTAATACAAGTGCAAAAGTGGTTTCCTGCACCAACACAAGTGCGAAAAGTGGTTTTTCAACACTAACACAAGTGCGAAAAGTGGTTTTTCAACACTAACACAAGTGCGAAAAGTGGTTTTTCAACACAAACACAAGTGCAAAAAGTGTTTTTTCCACACTAATACAAGTGCAAAAGTGGTTTCCTGCACCAACACAAGTGCGAAAAGTGGTTTTTCAACACTAACACAAGTGCAAAAAGTGGTTTTTCAACACTAACACAAGTGCGAAAAGTGGTTTTTCAACACTAACACAAGTGCGAAAAGTGGTTTTTCCACACTAATACAAGTGCAAAAGTGGTTTCCTGCACCAACACAAGTGCGAAAAGTGGTTTTTCAACACTAACACAAGTGCGAAAAGTGTATTTTCCACACTAATACAAGTGCAAAAGTGGTTTCCTGCACCAACACAAGTGCGAAAAGTGGTTTTTCAACACTAACACAAGTGCGAAAAGTGGTTTTTCAACACTAATACAAGTGCAAAAAGTGGTTTTTCAACACTAACACAAGTGCGAAAAGTGGTTTTTCAACACTAACACAAGTGCGAAAAGTGGTTTTTCCACACTAATACAAGTGCAAAAGTGGTTTCCTGCACCAACACAAGTGCGAAAAGTGGTTTTTCAACACTAACACAAGTGCGAAAAGTTGTTTTTCAACACTAACACAAGTGCGAAAAGTGGTTTTTCAACACTAACACAAGTGCAAAAAGTGTTTTTTCCACACTAATACAAGTGCAAAAGTGGTTTCCTGCACCAACACAAGTGCGAAAAGTGGTTTTTCAACACTAACACAAGTGCGAAAAGTGGTTTTTCAACACTAACACAAGTGTGAAAAGTGGTTTTTCAACAATAACACAAGTGCGAAAAGTGTATTTTCCACACTAATACAAGTGCAAAAGTGGTTTCCTGCACCAACACAAGTGCGAAAAGTGGTTTTTCAACACTAACACAAGTGCGAAAAGTGTTTTTTCCACACGAATACAAGTGCAAAAGTGGTTTCCTGCACCAACACAAGTGCAAAAAGTGGTTTTTCAACACTAACACAAGTGCGAAAAGTGGTTTATCAACACTAATACAAGTGCGAAAAGTGGTTTTTCAACACTAACACAAGTGCGAAAAGTGGTTTTTCAACACTAACACAAGTGCGAAAAGTGGTTTTTCAACACTAACACAAGTGCGAAAAGTGGTTTTTCAACACTAACACAAGTGCGAAAAGTGTATTTTCCACACTAATACAAGTGCAAAAGTGGTTTCCTGCACCAACACGTGCGAAAAGTGGTTTTTCAACACTAACACAAGTGCGAAAAGTGGTTTTTCAACACCAACACAAGTGCGAAAAGTGGTTTTTCAACACTAACACAAGTGCGAAAAGTGGTTTTTCAACACTAATACAAGTGCGAAAAGTGGTTTTTCAACACTAACACAAGTGCGAAAAGTGGTTTTTCAACACTAACACAAGTGCGAAAAGTGGTTTTTCAACACTAACACAAGTGCGAAAAGTGGTTTTTCAACACTAACACAAGTGCGAAAAGTGTATTTTCCACACTAATACAAGTGCAAAAGTGGTTTCCTGCACCAACACAAGTGCGAAAAGTGGTTTTTCAACACTAACACAAGTGCGAAAAGTGGTTTTTCAACACTAATACAAGTGCAAAAATTGGTTTTTCAACACTAACACAAGTGCGAAAAGTGGTTTTTCAACACTAACACAAGTGCGAAAAGTGGTTTTTCAACACTAACACAAGTGCGAAAAGTGGTTTTTCAACACTAACACAAGTGCGAAAAGTGTATTTTCCACACTAATACAAGTGCAAAAGTGGTTTCCTGCACCAACACAAGTGCGAAAAGTGGTTTTTCAACACTAACACAAGTGCGAAAAGTGGTTTTTCAACACTAACACAAGTGCGAAAAGTGGTTTTTCAACACTGACACAAGTGCGAAAAGTGTTTTTTCCACACGAATACAAGTGCAAAAGTGGTTTCCTGCACCAACACAAGTGCAAAATGTGGTTTTTCAACACTAACACAAGTGCGAAAAGTGGTTTTTCAATACTAATACAAGTGCGAAAAGTGGTTTTTCAACACTAACACAAGTGCGAAAAGTGGTTTTTCAACACTAACCCAAGTGCGAAAAGTGGTTTTTCAACACTAACACAAGTGTGAAAAGTGGTTTTTCAACACTAACACAAGTGCGAAAAGTGTATTTTCCACACTAATACAAGTGCCAAAGTGGTTTCCTGCACCAACACAAGTGCGAAAAGTGGTTTTTCAACACTAACACAAGTGCGAAAAGTGGTTTTTCAACACCAACACAAGTGCGAAAAGTGGTTTTTCAACACTAACACAAGTGCGAAAAGTGGTTTTTCAACACTAATACAAGTGCGAAAAGTGGTTTTTCAACACTAACACAAGTGCGAAAAGTGGTTTTTCAACACTAACACAAGTGCGAAAAGTGTATTTTCCACACTAATACAAGTGCAAAAGTGGTTTCCTGCACCAACACAAGTGCGAAAGGTGGTTTTTCAACACTAACACAAGTGCGAAAAGTGGTTTTTCAACACTAACACAAGTGCGAAAAGTGGTTTTTCCACACTAATACAAGTGCAAAAGTGGTTTCCTACACCAACACAAGTGCGAAAGGTGGTTTTTCAACACTAACACAAGTGCGAAAAGTGGTTTTTCAACACTAACACAAGTGCGAAAAGTGTATTTTCCACACTAATACAAGTGCAAAAGTGGTTTCCTGCACCAACACAAGTGCGAAAAGTGGTTTTTCAACACTAACACAAGTGCGAAAAGTGGTTTTTCAACACTAACACAAGTGCGAAAAGTGGTTTTTGAACACTAACACAAGTGCGAAAAGTGGTTTTTCAACACTAACACAAGTGCGAAAAGTGGTTTTTCCACACTAATACAAGTGCAAAAGTGGTTTCCTGCACCAACACAAGTGCAAAAAGTGTTTTTTCCACACTAATACAAGTGCAAAAGTGGTTTCCTGCACCAACACAAGTGCGCCAAGTGGTTTTTCAACACTAACACAAGTGCGAAAAGTGGTTTTTCAACACTAACACAAGTGCGAAAAGTGGTTTTTCAACACTAACACAAGTGCAAAAAGTGTTTTTTCCACACTAATACAAGTGCAAAAGTGGTTTCCCGCACCAACACAAGTGCGAAAAGTGGTTTTTCAACACTAACACAAGTGCAAAAAGTGGTTTTTCAACACTAACACAAGTGCGAAAAGTGGTTTTTCAACACTAACACAAGTGCGAAAAGTGGTTTTTCCACACTAATACAAGTGCAAAAGTGGTTTCCTGCACCAACACAAGTGCGAAAAGTGGTTTTTCAACACTAACACAAGTGCGAAAAGTGTATTTTCCACACTAATACAAGTGCAAAAGTGGTTTCCTGCACCAACACAAGTGCGAAAAGTGGTTTTTCAACACTAACACAAGTGCGAAAAGTGGTTTTTCAACACTAATACAAGTGCAAAAAGTGGTTTTTCAACACTAACACAAGTGCGAAAAGTGGTTTTTCAACACTAACACAAGTGCGAAAAGTGGTTTTTCCACACTAATACAAGTGCAAAAGTGGTTTCCTGCACCAACACAAGTGCGAAAAGTGGTTTTTCAACACTAACACAAGTGCGAAAAGTTGTTTTTCAACACTAACACAAGTGCGAAAAGTGGTTTTTCAACACTAACACAAGTGCAAAAAGTGTTTTTTCCACACTAATACAAGTGCAAAAGTGGTTTTTCAACACTAACACAAGTGCGAAAAGTGGTTTTTCAACACTAACACAAGTGCGAAAAGTGGTTTTTCAACACTAACACAAGTGTGAAAAGTGGTTTTTCAACACTAACACAAGTGCGAAAAGTGGTTTTTCAACACTAACACAAGTGTGAAAAGTAGTTTTTCAACAATAACACAAGTGCGAAAAGTGTATTTTCCACACTAATACAAGTGCAAAAGTGGTTTCCTGCACCAACACAAGTGCGAAAAGTGGTTTTTCAACACTAACACAAGTGCAAAAAGTGGTTTTTCAACATTAACACAAGTGCGAAAAGTGGTTTTTCAACACTAACACAAGTGCGAAAAGTGTTTTTTCCACACGAATACAAGTGCAAAAGTGGTTTCCTGCACCAACACAAGTGCAAAAAGTGGTTTTTCAACACTAACACAAGTGCGAAAAGTGGTTTATCAACACTAATACAAGTGCGAAAAGTGGTTTTTCAACACTAACACAAGTGCGAAAAGTGGTTTTTCAACACTAACACAAGTGCGAAAAGTGGTTTTTCAACACTAACACAAGTGCGAAAAGTGGTTTTTCAACACTAACACAAGTGCGAAAAGTGTATTTTCCACACTAATACAAGTGCAAAAGTGGTTTCCTGCACCAACACGTGCGAAAAGTGGTTTTTCAACACTAACACAAGTGCGAAAAGTGGTTTTTCAACACCAACACAAGTGCGAAAAGTGGTTTTTCAACACTAACACAAGTGCAAAAAGTGGTTTTTCAACACTAATACAAGTGCGAAAAGTGGTTTTTCAACACTAACACAAGTGTGAAAAGTGGTTTTTCAACACTAACACAAGTGCGAAAAGTGGTTTTTCAACACTAACACAAGTGCGAAAAGTGGTTTTTCAACACTAACACAAGTGCGAAAAGTGGTTTTTCAACACTAACACAAGTGCGAAAAGTGTATTTTCCACACTAATACAAGTGCAAAAGTGGTTTCCTGCACCAACACAAGTGCGAAAAGTGGTTTTTCAACACTAACACAAGTGTGAAAAGTGGTTTTTCAACACTAACATAAGTGCAAAAATGTTTTTTCCACACTAATACAAGTGCAAAAGTGGTTTCCTGCACCAACACAAGTGCGAAAAGTGGTTTTTCAACACTAACACAAGTGCGAAAAGTGGTTTTTCAACACTAACACAAGTGCGAAAAGTGGTTTTTCAACACTAACACAAGTGCGAAAAGTGGTTTTCTACACTAATAGAAGTGCAAAAGTGGTTTCCTGCACCAACACAAGTGCGAAAAGTGGTTTTTCAACACTAACACAAACAAGTGCGAAAAGTGGTTTTTCCACACTAATACAAGTGCAAAAGTGGTTTCCTGCACCAACACAAGTGCGAAAAGTGGTTTTTCAACACTAACACAAGTGCGAAAAGTGGTTTTTCAACACTAACACAAGTGCGAAAAGTGTATTTTCCACACTAATACAAGTGCAAAAGTGGTTTCCTGCACCAACACAAGTGCGAAAAGTGGTTTTTCAACACTAACACAAGTGCGAAAAGTGGTTTTTCAACACCAACACAAGTGCGAAAAGTGGTTTTTCAACACTAACACAAGTGCAAAAGTGGTTTCTTGCACCAACACAAGTGCGAAAAGTGGTTTTTCAACACTAACACAAGTGCGAAAAGTGTTTTTTCCACACGAATACAAGTGCAAAAGTGGTTTCCTGCACCAACACAAGTGCAAAAAGTGGTTTTTCAACACTAACACAAGTGCGAAAAGTGGTTTTTCAACATTAATACAAGTGCGAAAAGTGGTTTTTCAACACTAACACAAGTGCGAAAAGTGGTTTTTCAACACTAACACAAGTGCGAAAAGTGGTTTTTCAACACTAACACAAGTGCGAAAAGTGGTTTTTCAACACTAACACAAGTGCGAAAAGTGTATTTTCCACACTAATACAAGTGCAAAAGTGGTTTCCTGCACCAACACAAGTGCGAAAGGTGGTTTTTCAACACTAACACAAGTGCGAAAAGTGGTTTTTCAACACTAACACAAGTGCGAAAAGTGTATTTTCCACACTAATACAAGTGCAAAAGTGGTTTCCTGCACCAACACAAGTGCGAAAAGTGGTTTTTCAACACTAACACAAGTGCGAAAAGTGGTTTTTGAACACTAACACAAGGGCGAAAAGTGGTTTTTCAACACTAACACAAGTGCGAAAAGTGGTTTTTCCACACTAATACAAGTGCAAAAGTGGTTTCCTGCACCAACACAAGTGCAAAAAGTGTTTTTTCCACACTAATACAAGTGCAAAAGTGGTTTCCTGCACCAACACAAGTGCGAAAAGTGGTTTTTCAACACTAACACAAGTGCGAAAAGTGGTTTTTCAACACTAACACAAGTGCGAAAAGTGGTTTTTCAACACTAACACAAGTGCAAAAAGTGTTTTTTCCACACTAATACAAGTGCAAAAGTGGTTTCCTGCACCAACACAAGTGCGAAAAGTGGTTTTTCAACACTAACACAAGTGCAAAAAGTGGTTTTTCAACACTAACACAAGTGCGAAAAGTGGTTTTTCAACACTAACACAAGTGCGAAAAGTGGTTTTTCCACACTAATACAAGTGCAAAAGTGGTTTCCTGCACCAACACAAGTGCGAAAAGTGGTTTTTCAACACTAACACAAGTGCGAAAAGTGTATTTTCCACACTAATACAAGTGCAAAAGTGGTTTCCTGCACCAACACAAGTGCGAAAAGTAGTTTTTCAACACTAACACAAGTGCGAAAAGTGGTTTTTCAACACTAATACAAGTGCAAAAAGTGGTTTTTCAACACTAACACAAGTGCGAAAAGTGGTTTTTCAACACTAACACAAGTGCGAAAAGTGGTTTTTCCACACTAATACAAGTGCAAAAGTGGTTTCCTGCACCAACACAAGTGCGAAAAGTGGTTTTTCAACACTAACACAAGTGCGAAAAGTGGTTTTTCAACACTAACACAAGTGCGAAAAGTGGTTTTTCAACACTAACACAAGTGCAAAAAGTGTTTTTTCCACACTAATACAAGTGCAAAAGTGGTTTCCTGCACCAACACAAGTGCGAAAAGTGGTTTTTCAACACTAACACAAGTGCGAAAAGTGGTTTTTCAACACTAACACAAGTGTGAAAAGTGGTTTTTCAACAATAACACAAGTGCGAAAAGTGGTGTTTCCACACTAATACAAGTGCAAAAGTGGTTTCCTGCACCAACACAAGTGCGAAAAGTGTTTTTCAACACTAACACAAGTGCGAAAAGTGGTTTTTCAACACTAACACAAGTGCGAAAAGTGGTTTTTCAACACTAATACAAGTGCGAAAAGTGGTTTTTCAACACCAACACAAGTGCGAAAAGTGGTTTTTCAACACTAACACAAGTGCGAAAAGTGGTTTTTCAACACTAATACAAGTGCGAAAAGTGGTTTTTCAACACTAACACAAGTGCGAAAAGTGGTTTTTCAACACTAACACAAGTGCGAAAAGTGGTTTTTCAACACTAACACAAGTGCGAAAAGTGGTTTTTCAAACACTAACACAAGTGCAAAAAGTGGTTTTTCAACACTAACACAAGTGCGAAAAGTGTATTTTCCACACTAATACAAGTGCAAAAGTGGTTTCCTGCACCAACACAAGTGCGAAAAGTGGTTTTTCAACACTAACACAAGTGTGAAAAGTGGTTTTTCAACACTAACATAGTGCAAAAATGTTTTTTCCACACTAATACAAGTGCAAAAGTGGTTTCCTGCACCAACACAAGTGCGAAAAGTGGTTTTTCAAGACTAACACAAGTGCGAAAAGTGGTTTTTCAACACTAACACAAGTGCGAAAAGTGGTTTTCAACACTAACACAAGTGCGAAAAGTGGTTTTTCCACACTAATAGAAGTGCAAAAGTGGTTTCCTGCACCAACACAAGTGCGAAAAGTGGTTTTTCAACACTAACACAAACAAGTGCGAAAAGTGGTTTTTCCACACTAATACAAGTGCAAAAGTGGTTTCCTGCACCAACACAAGTGCGAAAAGTGGTTTTTCAACACTAACACAAGTGCGAAAAGTGGTTTTTCAACACTAACACAAGTGCGAAAAGTGTATTTTCCACACTAATACAAGTGCAAAAGTGGTTTCCTGCACCAACACAAGTGCGAAAAGTGGTTTTTCAACACTAACACAAGTGCGAAAAGTGGTTTTTCAACACTAATACAAGTGCGAAAAGTGGTTTTTCAACACTAACACAAGTGCGAAAAGTGGTTTTTCAACACTAACACAAGTGCGAAAAGTGGTTTTTCAACACTAACACAAGTGCGAAAAGTGGTTTTTCAACACTAACACAAGTGCGAAAAGTGGTTTTTCAACACTAACACAAGTGCGAAAAGTGTATTTTCCACACTAATACAAGTGCAAAAGTGGTTTCCTGCACCAACACAAGTGCAAAAAGTGGTTTTTCAACACTAACACAATGTGAAAAGTGGTTTTTCAACACTAACATAAGTGCAAAAATGTTTTTTCCACACTAATACAAGTGCAAAAGTGGTTTCCTGCACCAACACAAGTGCGAAAAGTGGTTTTTCAACACTAACACAAGTGCGAAAAGTGGTTTTTCAACACTAACACAAGTGCGAAAAGTGGTTTTTCAACACTAACACAAGTGCGAAAAGTGGTTTTCCACACTAATAGAAGTGCAAAAGTGGTTTCCTGCACCAACACAAGTGCGAAAAGTGGTTTTTCAACACTAACACAAACAAGTGCGAAAAGTGGTTTTTCCACACTAATACAAGTGCAAAAGTGGTTTCCTGCACCAACACAAGTGCGAAAAGTGGTTTTTCAACACTAACACAAGTGCGAAAAGTGGTTTTTCAACACTAACACAAGTGCGAAAAGTGTATTTTCCACACTAATACAAGTGCAAAAGTGGTTTCCTGCACCAACACAAGTGCGAAAAGTGGTTTTTCAACACTAACACAAGTGCGAAAAGTGGTTTTTCAACACCAACACAAAGTGCGAAAAGTGGTTTTTCAACACTAACACAAGTGCAAAAGTGGTTTCTTGCACCAACACAAGTGCGAAAAGTGGTTTTTCAACACTAACACAAGTGCGAAAAGTGTTTTTTTCCACACGAATACAAGTGCAAAAGTGGTTTCCTGCACCAACACAAGTGCAAAAAGTGGTTTTTCAACACTAACACAAGTGCGAAAAGTGGTTTTTCAACACTAATACAAGTGCGAAAAGTGGTTTTTCAACACTAACACAAGTGCGAAAAGTGGTTTTTCAACACTAACACAAGTGCGAAAAGTGGTTTTTCAACACTAACACAAGTGCGAAAAGTGGTTTTTCAACACTAACACAAGTGCGAAAAGTGTATTTTCCACACTAATACAAGTGCAAAAGTGGTTTCCTGCACCAACACAAGTGCGAAAGGTGGTTTTTCAACACTAACACAAGTGCGAAAAGTGGTTTTTCAACACTAACACAAGTGCGAAAAGTGTATTTTCCACACTAATACAAGTGCAAAAGTGGTTTCCTGCACCAACACAAGTGCGAAAAGTGGTTTTTCAACACTAACACAAGTGCGAAAAGTGGTTTTTGAACACTAACACAAGGGCGAAAAGTGGTTTTTCAACACTAACACAAGTGCGAAAAGTGGTTTTTCCACACTAATACAAGTGCAAAAGTGGTTTCCTGCACCAACACAAGTGCAAAAAGTGTTTTTTCCACACTAATACAAGTGCAAAAGTGGTTTCCTGCACCAACACAAGTGCGAAAAGTGGTTTTTCAACACTAACACAAGTGCGAAAAGTGGTTTTTCAACACTAACACAAGTGCGAAAAGTGGTTTTTCAACACTAACACAAGTGCAAAAAGTGTTTTTTCCACACTAATACAAGTGCAAAAGTGGTTTCCTGCACCAACACAAGTGCGAAAAGTGGTTTTTCAACACTAACACAAGTGCAAAAAGTGGTTTTTCAACACTAACACAAGTGCGAAAAGTGGTTTTTCAACACTAACACAAGTGCGAAAAGTGGTTTTTCCACACTAATACAAGTGCAAAAGTGGTTTCCTGCACCAACACAAGTGCGAAAAGTGGTTTTTCAACACTAACACAAGTGCGAAAAGTGTATTTTCCACACTAATACAAGTGCAAAAGTGGTTTCCTGCACCAACACAAGTGCGAAAAGTAGTTTTTCAACACTAACACAAGTGCGAAAAGTGGTTTTTCAACACTAATACAAGTGCAAAAAGTGGTTTTTCAACACTAACACAAGTGCGAAAAGTGGTTTTTCAACACTAACACAAGTGCGAAAAGTGGTTTTTCCACACTAATACAAGTGCAAAAGTGGTTTCCTGCACCAACACAAGTGCGAAAAGTGGTTTTTCAACACTAACACAAGTGCGAAAAGTGGTTTTTCAACACTAACACAAGTGCGAAAAGTGGTTTTTCAACACTAACACAAGTGCAAAAAGTGTTTTTCCCACACTAATACAAGTGCAAAAGTGGTTTCCTGCACCAACACAAGTGCGAAAAGTGGTTTTTCAACACTAACACAAGTGCGAAAAGTGGTTTTTCAACACTAACACAAGTGTGAAAAGTGGTTTTTCAACAATAACACAAGTGCGAAAAGTGGTGTTTCCACACTAATACAAGTGCAAAAGTGGTTTCCTGCACCAACACAAGTGCGAAAAGTGTTTTTCAACACTAACACAAGTGCGAAAAGTGGTTTTTCAACACTAACACAAGTGCGAAAAGTGGTTTTTCAACACTAATACAAGTGCGAAAAGTGGTTTTTCAACACCAACACAAGTGCGAAAAGTGGTTTTTCAACACTAACACAAGTGCGAAAAGTGGTTTTTCAACACTAATACAAGTGCGAAAAGTGGTTTTTCAACACTAACACAAGTGCGAAAAGTGGTTTTTCAACACTAACACAAGTGCGAAAAGTGGTTTTTCAACACTAACACAAGTGCGAAAAGTGGTTTTTCAACACTAACACAAGTGCGAAAAGTGGTTTTTCAACACTAACACAAGTGCGAAAAGTGTATTTTCCACACTAATACAAGTGCAAAAGTGGTTTCCTGCACCAACACAAGTGCGAAAAGTGGTTTTTCAACACTAACACAAGTGTGAAAAGTGGTTTTTCAACACTAACATAAGTGCAAAAATGTTTTTTCCACACTAATACAAGTGCAAAAGTGGTTTCCTGCACCAACACAAGTGCGAAAAGTGGTTTTTCAAGACTAACACAAGTGCGAAAAGTGGTTTTTCAACACTAACACAAGTGCGAAAAGTGGTTTTTCAACACTAACACAAGTGCGAAAAGTGGTTTTTCAACAATAACACAAGTGCGAAAAGTGGTGTTTCCACACTAATACAAGTGCAAAAGTGGTTTCCTGCACCAACACAAGTGCGAAAAGTGTTTTTCAACACTAACACAAGTGCGAAAAGTGGTTTTTCAACACTAACACAAGTGCGAAAAGTGGTTTTTCAACACTAATACAAGTGCGAAAAGTGGTTTTTCAACACCAACACAAGTGCGAAAAGTGGTTTTTCAACACTAACACAAGTGCGAAAAGTGGTTTTTCAACACTAATACAAGTGCGAAAAGTGGTTTTTCAACACTAACACAAGTGCGAAAAGTGTATTTTCCACACTAATACAAGTGCAAAAGTGGTTTCCTGCACCAACACGTGCGAAAAGTGGTTTTTCAACACTAACACAAGTGCGAAAAGTGGTTTTTCAACACCAACACAAGTGCGAAAAGTGGTTTTTCAACACTAACACAAGTGCGAAAAGTGGTTTTTCAACACTAATACAAGTGCGAAAAGTGGTTTTTCAACACTAACACAAGTGCGAAAAGTGGTTTTTCAACACTAACACAAGTGCGAAAAGTGGTTTTTCAACACTAACACAAGTGCGAAAAGTGGTTTTTCAACACTAACACAAGTGCGAAAAGTGGTTTTTCAACACTAACACAAGTGCGAAAAGTGTATTTTCCACACTAATACAAGTGCAAAAGTGGTTTCCTGCACCAACACAAGTGCGAAAAGTGGTTTTTCAACACTAACACAAGTGTGAAAAGTGGTTTTTCAACACTAACATAAGTGCAAAAATGTTTTTTCCACACTAATACAAGTGCAAAAGTGGTTTCCTGCACCAACACAAGTGCGAAAAGTGGTTTTTCAACACTAACACAAGTGCGAAAAGTGGTTTTTCAACACTAACACAAGTGCGAAAAGTGGTTTTTCAACACTAACACAAGTGCGAAAAGTGGTTTTCCACACTAATAGAAGTGCAAAAGTGGTTTCCTGCACCAACACAAGTGCGAAAAGTGGTTTTTCAACACTAACACAAACAAGTGCGAAAAGTGGTTTTTCCACACTAATACAAGCGCAAAAGTGGTTTCCTGCACCAACACAAGTGCGAAAAGTGGTTTTTCAACACTAACACAAGTGCGAAAAGTGGTTTTTCAACACTAACACAAGTGCGAAAAGTGTATTTTCCACAGTAATACAAGTGCAAAAGTGGTTTCCTGCACCAACACAAGTGCGAAAAGTGGTTTTTCAACACTAACACAAGTGCGAAAAGTGGTTTTTCAACACCAACACAAGTGCGAAAAGTGGTTTTTCAACACTAACACAAGTGCAAAAGTGGTTTCTTGCACCAACACAAGTGCGAAAAGTGGTTTTTCAACACTAACACAAGTGCGAAAAGTGTTTTTTCCACACGAATACAAGTGCAAAAGTGGTTTCCTGCACCAACACAAGTGCAAAAAGTGGTTTTTCAACACTAACACAAGTGCGAAAAGTGGTTTTTCAACACTAATACAAGTGCGAAAAGTGGTTTTTCAACACTAACACAAGTGCGAAAAGTGGTTTTTCAACACTAACACAAGTGCGAAAAGTGGTTTTTCAACACTAACACAAGTGCGAAAAGTGGTTTTTCAACACTAACACAAGTGCGAAAAGTGTATTTTCCACACTAATACAAGTGCAAAAGTGGTTTCCTGCACCAACACAAGTGCGAAAGGTGGTTTTTCAACACTAACACAAGTGCGAAAAGTGGTTTTTCAACACTAACACAAGTGCGAAAAGTGTATTTTCCACACTAATACAAGTGCAAAAGTGGTTTCCTGCACCAACACAAGTGCGAAAAGTGGTTTTTCAACACTAACACAAGTGCGAAAAGTGGTTTTTGAACACTAACACAAGGGCGAAAAGTGGTTTTTCAACACTAACACAAGTGCGAAAAGTGGTTTTTCCACACTAATACAAGTGCAAAAGTGGTTTCCTGCACCAACACAAGTGCGAAAAGTGGTTTTTCAACACTAACACAAGTGCGAAAAGTGGTTTTTCAACACTAACACAAGTGCGAAAAGTGGTTTTTCAACACCAACACAAGTGCGAAAAGTGGTTTTTCAACACTAACACAAGTGCGAAAAGTGGTTTTTCAACACTAATACAAGTGCAAAAAGTGGTTTTTCAACACTAACACAAGTGCGAAAAGTGGTTTTTCAACACTAACACAAGTGCGAAAAGTGTTTTTTCCACACTAATACAAGTGCAAAAGTGGTTTCCTGCACCAACACAAGTGCGAAAAGTGGTTTTTCAACACTAACACAAGTGCGAAAAGTGGTTTTTCAACACTAACACAAGTGTGAAAAGTGGTTTTTCAACAATAACACAAGTGCGAAAAGTGGTGTTTCCACACTAATACAAGTGCAAAAGTGGTTTCCTGCACCAACACAAGTGCGAAAAGTGTTTTTCAACACTAACACAAGTGCGAAAAGTGGTTTTTCAACACTAACACAAGTGCGAAAAGTGGTTTTTCAACACTAATACAAGTGCGAAAAGTGGTTTTTCAACACCAACACAAGTGCGAAAAGTGGTTTTTCAACACTAACACAAGTGCGAAAAGTGGTTTTTCAACACTAATACAAGTGCGAAAAGTGGTTTTTCAACACTAACACAAGTGCGAAAAGTGGTTTTTCAACACTAACACAAGTGCGAAAAGTGGTTTTTCAACACTAACACAAGTGCGAAAAGTGGTTTTTCAACACTAACACAAGTGCGAAAAGTGGTTTTTCAACACTAACACAAGTGCGAAAAGTGTATTTTCCACACTAATACAAGTGCAAAAGTGGTTTCCTGCACCAACACTAGTGCGAAAAGTGGTTTTTCAACACTAACACAAGTGTGAAAAGTGGTTTTTCAACACTAACATAAGTGCAAAAATGTTTTTTCCACACTAATACAAGTGCAAAAGTGGTTTCCTGCACCAACACAAGTGCGAAAAGTGGTTTTTCAAGACTAACACAAGTGCGAAAAGTGGTTTTTCAACACTAACACAAGTGCGAAAAGTGGTTTTTCAACACTAACACAAGTGCGAAAAGTGGTTTTTCCACACTAATAGAAGTGCAAAAGTGGTTTCCTGCACCAACACAAGTGCGAAAAGTGGTTTTTCAACACTAACACAAACAAGTGCGAAAAGTGGTTTTTCCACACTAATACAAGTGCAAAAGTGGTTTCCTGCACCAACACAAGTGCGAAAAGTGGTTTTTCAACACTAACACAAGTGCGAAAAGTGGTTTTTCAACACTAACACAAGTGCGAAAAGTGTATTTTCCACACTAATACAAGTGCAAAAGTGGTTTCCTGCACCAACACAAGTGCGAAAAGTGGTTTTTCAACACTAACACAAGTGCGAAAAGTGGTTTTTCAACACCAACACAAGTGCGAAAAGTGGTTTTTCAACACTAACACAAGTGCAAAAGTGGTTTCTTGCACCAACACAAGTGCGAAAAGTGGTTTTTCAACACTAACACAAGTGTGAAAAGTGGTTTTTCAACACTAACACAAGTGCGAAAAGTGGTTTTTCAACACTAACCCAAGTGCGAAAAGTGTATTTTCCACACTAATACAAGTGCAAAAGTGGTTTCCTGCACCAACACAAGTGCGAAAAGTGGTTTTTCAACACTAACACAAGTGCGAAAAGTGGTTTTTCAACACCAACACAAGTGCGAAAAGTGGTTTTTCAACACTAACACAAGTGCGAAAAGTGGTTTTTCAACACTAATACAAGTGCGAAAAGTGTTTTTTCAACACTAACACAAGTGCGAAAAGTGGTTTTTCAACACTAACAAGTGCGAAAAGTGGTTTTTCAACACTAACACAAGTGCGAAAAGTGGTTTTTCAACACTAACACAAGTGCGAAAAGTGTATTTTCCACACTAATACAAGTGCAAAAGTGGTTTCCTGCACCAACACAAGTGCGAAAAGTGGTTTTTCAACACTAACACAAGTGCGAAAAGTGGTTTTTCAACACTAACATAAGTGCAAAAATGTTTTTTCCACACTAATACAAGTGCAAAAGTGGTTTCCTGCACCAACACAAGTGCGAAAAGTGGTTTTTCAACACTAACACAAGTGCGAAAAGTGGTTTTTCAACACTAACACAAGTGCGAAAAGTGGTTTTTCAACACTAACACAAGTGCGAAAAGTGGTTTTTCCACACTAATACAAGTGCAAAAGTGGTTTCCTGCACCAACACAAGTGCGAAAAGTGGTTTTTCAACACTAACACAAGTGCGAAAAGTGGTTTTTCAACACTAACACAAGTGCGAAAAGTGGTTTTTCCACACTAATACAAGTGCAAAAGTGGTTTCCTGCACCAACACAAGTGCGAAAAGTGGTTTTTCAACACTAACACAAGTGCGAAAAGTGGTTTTTCAACACTAACACAAGTGCGAAAAGTGGTTTTTCAACACTAACACAAGTGCAAAAAGTGTTTTTTCCACACTAATACAAGTGCAAAAGTGGTTTCCTGCACCAACACAAGTGCGAAAAGTGGTTTTTCAACACTAACACAGGTGCGAAAAGTGGTTTTTCAACACTAACACAAGTGCAAAAAGTGGTTTTTCAACACTAACACAAGTGCGAAAAGTTGTTTTTCCACACTAATACAAGTGCAAAAGTGGTTTCCTGCACCAACACAAGTGCGAAAGGTGGTTTTTCAACACTAACACAAGTGCGAAAAGTGGTTTTTCAACACTAACACAAGTGCGAAAAGTGTATTTTCCACACTAATACAAGTGCAAAAGTGGTTTCCTGCACCAACACAAGTGCGAAAAGTGGTTTTTCAACACTAACACAAGTGCGAAAAGTGGTTTTTCAACACTAACACAAGTGCGAAAAGTGGTTTTTCAACACTAACACAAGTGCGAAAAGTGGTTTTTCAACACTAACACAAGTGCGAAAAGTGGTTTTTCCACACTAATACAAGTGCAAAAGTGGTTTCCTGCACCAACACAAGTGCAAAAAGTGTTTTTTCCACACTAATACAAGTGCAAAAGTGGTTTCCTGCACCAACACAAGTGCGAAAAGTGGTTTTTCAACACTAACACAAGTGCGAAAAGTGGTTTTTCAACACTAACACAAGTGCGAAAAGTGGTTTTTCAACACTAACACAAGTGCAAAAAGTGTTTTTTCCACACTAATACAAGTGCAAAAGTGGTTTCCTGCACCAACACAAGTGCGAAAAGTGGTTTTTCAACACTAACACAAGTGCGAAAAGTGGTTTTTCAACACTAACACAAGTGCGAAAAGTGGTTTTTCAACACTAACACAAGTGCGAAAAGTGGTTTTTCCACACTAATACAAGTGCAAAAGTGGTTTCCTGCACCAACACAAGTGCGAAAAGTGGTTTTTCAACACTAACACAAGTGCGAAAAGTGGTTTTTCAACACTAACACAAGTGCGAAAAGTGTATTTTCCACACTAATACAAGTGAAAAAGTGGTTTCCTGCACCAACACAAGTGCGAAAAGTGGTTTTTCAACACTAACACAAGTGCGAAAAGTGGTTTTTCAACACTAATACAAGTGCAAAAATTGGTTTTTCAACACTAACACAAGTGCGAAAAGTGGTTTTTCAACACTAACACAAGTGCAAAAAGTGGTTTTTCAACACTAACACAAGTGCGAAAAGTGGTTTTTCAACACTAACACAAGTGCGAAAAGTGTATTTTCCACACTAATACAAGTGCAAAAGTGGTTTCCTGCACCAACACAAGTGCGAAAAGTGGTTTTTCAACACTAACACAAGTTCGAAAAGTGGTTTTTCAACACTAACACAAGTGCGAAAAGTGTTTTTTCCACACGAATACAAGTGCAAAAGTGGTTTCCTGCACCAACACAAGTGCAAAAAGTGGTTTTTCAACACGAACACAAGTGCGAAAAGTGGTTTTTCAACACTAACCCAAGTGCGAAAAGTGGTTTTTCAACACTAATACAAGTGCGAAAAGTGGTTTTTCAACACTAACACAAGTGCGAAAAATGGTTTTTCAACACTAACCCAAGTGCGAAAAGTGGTTTTTCAACACTAACACAAGTGTGAAAAGTGGTTTTTCAACACTAACACAAGTGCGAAAAGTGTATTTTCCACACTAATACAAGTGCAAAAGTGGTTTCCTGCACCAACACAAGTGCGAAACGTGGTTTTTCAACACTAACACAAGTGCGAAAAGTGGTTTTTCAACACCAACACAAGTGCGAAAAGTGGTTTTTCAACACTAACACAAGTGCGAAAAGTGGTTTTTCAACACTAATACAAGTGCGAAAAGTGGTTTTTCAACACTAACACAAGTGCGAAAAGTGGTTTTTCAACACTAACACAAGTGCGAAAAGTGGTTTTTCAACACTAACCCAAGTGCGAAACGTGGTTTTTCAACACTAACACAAGTGCGAAAAGTGTATTTTCCACACTAATACAAGTGCCAAAGTGGTTTCCTGCACCAACACAAGTGCGAAAAGTGGTTTTTCAACACTAACACAAGTGCGAAAAGTGGTTTTTCAACACCAACACAAGTGCGAAAAGTGGTTTTTCAACACTAACACAAGTGCGAAAAGTGGTTTTTCAACACTAATACAAGTGCGAAAAGTGGTTTTTCAACACTAACAAAAGTGCGAAAAGTGGTTTTTCAACACTAACACAAGTGCGAAAAGTGTATTTTCCACACTAATACAAGTGCAAAAGTGGTTTCCTGCACCAACACAAGTGCAAAAGGTGGTTTTTCAACACTAACACAAGTGCGAAAAGTGGTTTTTCAACACTAACACAAGTGCGAAAAGTGGTTTTTCCACACTAATACAAGTGCAAAAGTGGTTTCCTGCACCAACACAAGTGCGAAAGGTGGTTTTTCAACACTAACACAAGTGCGAAAAGTGGTTTTTCAACACTAACACAAATGCGAAAAGTGTATTTTCCACACTAATACAAGTGCAAAAGTGGTTTCCTGCACCAACACAAGTGCGAAAAGTGGTTTTTCAACACTAACACAAGTGCGAAAAGTGGTTTTTCAACACTAACACAAGTGCGAAAAGTGGTTTTTGAACACTAACACAAGTGCGAAAAGTGGTTTTTCAACACTAACACAAGTGCGAAAAGTGGTTTTTCCACACTAATACAAGTGCAAAAGTGGTTTCCTGCACCAACACAAGTGCAAAAAGTGTTTTTTCCACACTAATACAAGTGCAAAAGTGGTTTCCTGCACCAACACAAGTGCGAAAAGTGGTTTTTCAACACTAACACAAGTGCGAAAAGTGGTTTTTCAACACTAACACAAGTGCAAAAAGTGGTTTTTCAACACTAACACAAGTGAAAAAAGTGTTTTTTCCACACTAATACAAGTGCAAAAGTGGTTTCCTGCACCAACACAAGTGCGAAAAGTGGTTTTTCAACACTAACACAAGTGCGAAAAGTGGTTTTTCAACACTAACACAAGTGCAAAAAGTGGTTTTTCAACACTAACACAAGTGCGAAAAGTTGTTTTTCCACACTAATACAAGTGCAAAAGTGGTTTCCTGCACCAACACAAGTGCGAAAGGTGGTTTTTCAACACTAACACAAGTGCGAAAAGTGGTTTTTCAACACTAACACAAGTGCGAAAAGTGTATTTTCCACACTAATACAAGTGCAAAAGTGGTTTCCTGCACCAACACAAGTGCGAAAAGTGGTTTTTCAACACTAACACAAGTGCGAAAAGTGGTTTTTCAACACTAACACAAGTGCGAAAAGTGGTTTTTCAACAGTAACACAAGTGCGAAAAGTGGTTTTTCAACACTAACACAAGTGCGAAAAGTGGTTTTTCCACACTAATACAAGTGCAAAAGTGGTTTCCTGCACCAACACAAGTGCAAAAAGTGTTTTTTCCACACTAATACAAGTGCAAAAGTGGTTTCCTGCACCAACACAAGTGCAAAAAGTGGTTTTTCAACACTAACACAAGTGCGAAAAGTGGTTTTTCAACACTAACACAAGTGCGAAAAGTGGTTTTTCAACACTAACACAAGTGCAAAAAGTGTTTTTTCCACACTAATACAAGTGCAAAAGTGGTTTCCTGCACCAACACAAGTGCGAAAAGTGGTTTTTCAACACTAACACAAGTGCGAAAAGTGGTTTTTCAACACTAACACAAGTGCGAAAAGTGGTTTTTCAACACTAACACAAGTGCGAAAAGTGGTTTTTCCACACTAATACAAGTGCAAAAGTGGTTCCCTGCACCAACACAAGTGCGAAAAGTGGTTTTTCAACACTAACACAAGTGCGAAAAGTGGTTTTTCAACACTAACACAAGTGCGAAAAGTGTATTTTCCACACTAATACAAGTGAAAAAGTGGTTTCCTGCACCAACACAAGTGCGAAAAGTGGTTTTTCAACACTAACACAAGTGCGAAAAGTGGTTTTTCAACACTAATACAAGTGCAAAAATTGGTTTTTCAACACTAACACAAGTGCGAAAAGTGGTTTTTCAACACTAACACAAGTGCGAAAAGTGGTTTTTCAACACTAACACAAGTGCGAAAAGTGGTTTTTCAACACTAACACAAGTGCAAAAATGTTTTTTCCACACTAATACAAGTGCAAAAGTGGTTTCCTGCACCAACACAAGTGCGAAAAGTGGTTTTTCAACACTAACACAAGTGCGAAAAGTGGTTTTTCAACACTAACACAAGTGCGAAAAGTGGTTTTTCCACACTAATACAAGTGCAAAAGTGTTTTCCTGCACCAACACAAGTGCGAAAAGTGGTTTTTCAACACTAACACAAGTGCGAAAAGTGGTTTTTCAACACTAACACAAGTGCGAAAAGTGGTTTTTCCACACTAATACAAGTGCAAAAGTGGTTTCCTGCACCAACACAAGTGCGAAAAGTGGTTTTTCAACACTAACACAAGTGCGAAAAGTGGTTTTTCAACACTAACACAAGTGCGAAAAGTGGTTTTTCAACACTAACACAAGTGCGAAAAGTGTTTTTTCCACACTAATACAAGTGCAAAAGTGGTTTCCTGCACCAACACAAGTGCGAAAAGTGGTTTTTCAACACCAACACAAGTGCGAAAAGTGGTTTTTCAACACTAACACAAGTGCGAAAAGTGGTTTTTCAACACTAACACAAGTGCAAAAAGTGTATTTTCCACACTAATACAAGTGCAAAAGTGGTTTCCTGCACCAACACAAGTGCGAAAAGTGGTTTTTCAACACTAACACAAGTGCGAAAAGTGGTTTTTCAACACTAACACAAGTGCGAAAAGTGGTTTTTCAACACGAACACAAGTGCGAAAAGTGGTTTTTCAACACTAACACAAGTGCGAAAAGTGGTTTTTCAACACTAACACAAGTGCGAAAAGTGGTTTTTCAACACTTAGTCCTTGAGCCAACCGGCCATATTTTGAAGTGAATGCTCCGGCGGGGGGAGTAATTCTCATTATGATTTTCCATTAGACCAATGTCTCAAGTGTCAGAAAAGGTGTGATGGACATCTGAGAACGGTAGCTTAGTGCCCGGATGGACGCCATCTTTGAAAACACCCAGCTCGAAAATGCCCATTTGGTGGGGTACATTGTTGCACGTGTATCTGGACTTCTATACTAGCTATCGATGTGCGGTTGACGACTAAATATACGTCCGATGTGTACCGTCTAAATAAAAAATAATATGAAGCATTTTGTTTTAGATTAATTATTATAAAAATCAATTATCGAAAAAAAATCATATATTTTTCAATATTTTATTATTAGACTTGTACTTTTTTTAGTGAAACAACACTGGTATGATTTTCCAAATTATGCATTGTGCTACACCGTTTATCTGTCTATAAAAATAACTCAAAAACTAAAACATATCATCCACCATGAGTGTACACAAAAAATATATGAAAAGGCATGCACTTTCCACAAACCGAAACTATGTCAGTTGGAATTTCCCGCCGATAATCAACCCACAGAACCCAGTGCCGAAAGTGACGTCAGTTTATTCTATATCTATATTCTATATTCTATATCTCAATCTGAGATTTGTTGCGGTGACCTGATTAATTTCTGAGGGGGGGGGGGGGGGGGTGGGTGGCTTAAGAACTAAAAGTGAACATGTTAGATGGCGCCACATACAACTCTATTATAGAGTTGTATTGTGGTGCCATCTAACATGTTCACTGACTTGGATGAGTATGTCTATGTAAGCTGGCGAGCTTTTCGGATATCGGAGTAATCTAACGTCAGTCTTTTTGTTCTTTCAGCTGAGATGGCCGGTGTCGAGGCGAAACGGGCGAAGATTGAACCTGAGTCCGGAACGTGCATCCTGTGCAGCAAGAAGTCGCCACTCTCTGAACTAAGCAAGGCAGCGGGCAACAGTTCTTGGAAGACATTGTGTGACGCAGCCGCAGTTAGAAACTTTTATCCAATTCTAAAGCTAGTCCAAGAAGGCGCAGTTGAACTTCCTAATATTCCAATATTATACCATAGGGCTTGTAGATCAGACTTCACTCACAAAAACCACCTAGCTACTTTGACCAATGCAGCTAGAAGTTCTTCAGTTGATACTGGCGATGCGGTGCGACGGCGATCATCACGGGAAGAGACAGGATCAACTTCAACGGTCTACGATGATAAATGCATTTTTTGCCAGCGTGCTTCAAAATTCATAAAAGGCAGTCGTACCCGTGAAACAGTTGTCTTGGCTGTTGAACTTCGAGCAGATAAGACAATAAGAGATGCTGCGACAGCTCGCAATGATGAGAGAGTTTTGGCATTGACTACACGAGATATGGTTGCAGCTGAGGCTCACTACCACTTCTCCTGCTATAGAAACTACACACGGCCCCAAAAACCTCAAGTAGAAACTGACATTGAAGATAATATCGAGAAAAAAGAAATGACACGATGTATATTCAATTTCATTCGCACTGACTTGTTCTTGAACCCGAGGATTGTTCCAATAGTTGATGTTGCAACAGATATCCTGTCTTCAGATACATTTTCAGTTGATGTTCGTGACTCCATCAAGAAGAATCTGCAGCGCACATTACAAAGAGAGTTTGGAGAATCGCTCATCTTCTTCAATGTGAAACACCGTGTATACTTGATGCCCGATAATCTGACAAAGCGAGAGATTGCTGCAGAGTGCGTAAACCTGAAAGCAGAAGTGAAAGCATTTGAACGAACGGACGGTGAAAGTAACATTGTGCGTGCAGCTACTTCACTGCGACACCAGATCAAAGATGCTCATTACAATGAACGTTGGCCGCCTCAGCCAGCAGAACTCACTTCAGATTACGTGAAGATACCAGATTCTCTTCGTGTATTTCTGCATACTTTGATTTGCGGGAGTGGGGGTAGCTCTGCGCGTGCCGACACACTGGTATGGTCGATGGCTCAAGATATCATCAATGCTGTACACCGGGGTACCATCAGAACATCGAAGCATGTCCTACTTCCGTGGGTCATGAAAACGCTCACCGGTAATACAGAGGTCATCAGAATATTGAATCGACTCGGGCACGGATGTTCGTACACAGTTCTGGAAGAAATCGAGACAGCGCTATGCATAGACAAATTAGCAAGTGTGGAGAAAGATACAGTACCACTTCCGTCACATGTGCACCCTTCGGTCCCGACTGTATTAGCATTCGATAACATCGACAGGCTAGAGGAATCGCTGAGTGGTGGCGGAACATCGCATCGCGTCAACGGTATCATCGTCCAACCGAAGTCGCAGTCGTGTTTGCCGCCCCAACCTCCATCGGCAGTATCCAAAGCAGATAAGAAGCGATCTATCCCGTCATCCAGCGATTTAGTTCCAATATACAGCGGTGGGAAACGAGAGGGCCCACCTGCAATCAAGCCTGCAGATCTTTCTGACACTCTTGCAGGCGCAACATCCCTTGCGCAGCGCCGAAATCACGTATGGATTATGACTCGCATGCTGGAACCATGCGACCAGACAATCAGTTCGTGGACTGGTTTCAACATCATGACTAGAGATCGTGTTCAGGTGACGGAAGATGTAGTTGGCTACCTGCCGACTATAAACGCGCCTGCCACAGATATGGCAACAGTGCAAGAAATCCGCAGAGAAGCTCTGAACATCATGTCATCACTTCAGCTTGAGCGTATACCGGTGGTGCTAGACCAGGCACTATTTGCTAAGGCGACCGAAATAGCATGGAAAGATGTCGATCGATATGGAAGAATCGTGCTCATGATGGGGAACTTCCATACCATCTGTAACTTCATGTCGAGCATTGGGAAAATGTTTGGAGATGCAGGCCTTCGGGATGTAGCTGTTGAGTCAGGAGTAATCGCTGAAGGTTCCATCAACAGGGTTCTGGAAGGCAAGCAATACAACCGTGCTGTGCGACTCCACAAGTTGATGTACGAGGCACTAATGCGCATCATTTGGAAGGGCTTCCAGGTGTGGATAGAAAGCAATCATCCTGACAAGGAACCCCAGATTCGAAGCACGGACCTCAAAATTCGCAGCATCAAGGAGGATGTTTGCCACGAGACTCTCGCTGCTGCTCTCGATGATGATTCATGTGTACAGAGCTTTGACATGTTCGCGAAATACCTACATTTTCTGCGAACCAAACATGGAGACCTGGCTCGCTTCTGGATGATGTATATTGATATGGTAGAGACCCTGCTGGGGTTGATTCGTGCGGATAGAGAAGGCGACTGGATGCTTCACTTGGCTTGTGTCAGAAGAGTGATCCCTTGGTGTTTCGCAATGAACAAGGTGAACTATGCTAGATATCTACCAGTGTACTATGCACAGATGACGCAACTCCACGAAACATGCCCCGAGTTGTACAGGCATTTCAATCAAGGCTACTTCTCCGTACAGCTTAGACCAGGGAATCCATTTGCCAGAATCGCTGTTGATCAGACAACAGAAGAAACAGTAAACAAAGATACGCAAACAGCTGGAGGAACACGAGGTTTTAGTCTTCGACAAGGGGCTGTGTCACGATACTATCTAACTGCAGAAAATCGGGCTACTGCACTGAGGCAACTACGAGAAACTATCCTTGTGAATGGCAGCGACACATCTCACGCCAAGCACCCTGACTTGTCTACTTCTCGCATCAAACGTGATGAGTCTGGCATCACAGCTATCTGTGATCTACTGGAAAATGACTGGACCAATCCATTCGCCGATGATCCGTCATGTCTTCTCAGTATATCTACCGGAGCGGCTGCGAGGGAGGACGTTTCTAATGACCTACTCAACACCCTGCAAAAGGGGGAAGCGGCGTATCAAAGCTTCCAGAAACGTCTTGAAGAGGGAACAGGCTTTCATGACACATTGAACAAGCTAAACTTGAGGACCTTTGGTAAGATCAAGCAGAAAGTTGTGAAGGGCACAAACAAGGAGATCGTCCTGAGAGCTGACAGACAACTGTTTGCCACCATGATACTCATCGCCAAGACAAGGAACCTCGACATGCAACTTGTCCTTTGTCACCCACTAGGGCCGTTACCATGGTCTTTGGCAAACGTTGATGGGTCAATGAAAAAAACGAACAAAGCTGCACTTGCGAAACACATGGAAGGTCTTGTGGAACCAGCCGAGAACGTTGACAAGCGAAGTGCAACAATAATTGATGCGATGGCTCTCATACAAAAGATGCATGGCGAGAACGACACGTTCGAAGAACTATCTGACCGCATCCTTGCTGCAGCGCTTCACGCTGGTCAAGGCAGTGAGCGCATCGATGTTGTCTTTGACACATACACAGAAGAATCCATCAAAGCAGCTGAGCGTGTGAACCGCGGTTCAAATGAAGGCATCAGTTTCAGCGAGATCAGACCCGCACACAAAATCATGAACTGGCGGCGTCTCCTTGCTTGCAGCCAGACAAAGGAGAAACTGGTTGTGTTTCTGGCGGAGTCGTGGAAACATGAAACAAATCGCGAAAAGCTAGGCAACAGAACACTGTATGTCACCTGTGGTGAAAAATGTCTGGTACTGACCCGCGATAGGTGGAAGTTGGTGCAAGCACTCAAATGTAGCCACGAGGAAGCAGACACGCGTATGTTTCTCCACGCAAAGCACGCCGCTACCCACTACAAGACGATCATCTTAGTGGCAGATGACACCGACGTTCTGATCATCAGTCTTCATCTCAGCAGAACCATCGATAGTCAGCTCTTCATCAGACGAGGAACAAAGGTTCGAGTCAGAATGATCGACGTTGGAAAGTTGGCTGCGGTATTGGGGTCTGGAGTTTGCAGTGCATTGCCAGGGCTTCATGCATGGAGCGGGTGTGACACTGTGAGTGCTCTGGCTAGCCAAGGAAAGATAAAGGCTTTGAAGCTTGTGCAAGCGAATGAGCTGTATCTTCAAGCATTCACAGATCTGGGATCTTCGTGGAATGTACCAACAGACGTCTTCAATAGCATTCAGGCCTTCACGTGTCAGCTGTACGCCAAGAACACGAAGATCGTCGGTGTTAATTCGCTCCGTTATCACATGTTCTGTGCAAAGAAGGGCCAGATCGAATCTGGACAATTGCCGCCTTGTGAAGACTCCTTGATGCAGCATACGCTTAGGGCCAACTATCAGGCGGCTATCTGGCGACGCAGCCTTGAAAACCTACCAGACGTCCCAACACCATCAGCAGGACATGGTTGGGAACTCGATGATGGCGGTTCGCTCACAATCCGATGGATGGCGGGTCTACCAGCTCCAGATGTCGTCTTGAATCTCATCTCATGCACATGCAGAAGGACGTGTCGACCGTCAGATTGCTCCTGCATACTGAATGGGTTGAAGTGCACTGTTGTGTGTAAGCTGCAGGGATGCTCCAACATGGTGCAGGATGATGCTATCGTGGCTCAGGATGCCAATGACTCTGATGGCGACTCTGATGATTAACTTTGTGTGCACTGTATATTGTATAGCATATGTTGTTCTCTATTATAATGCAGGCCAAATTGCCTGAAAATCTTTATAGACAGATAAACGGTTTAGCAAAATGTATAATTTGGAAGATCATACCGGTGTTATTTGACTAAAACATGACATGTTCAATGATACCTCCGCTTGCTTATTAGGAATATACATCGTATGGTGTTAAAATCAGCTCCATACGTCTTTCCAAACTCTAGTAATGAATAATTAATATAATTGGCGGCCATTTTGAAATCCAAGATGGCCACCAAAGTGCAGATTTCCTATGTAACAATTTCCGCCTGCTTATTAGATATCGTATGGTGTTAAAATCCTCTCCGTACGACATTCCTAACTTGCGTTATCGTCAGAATAGATAATGCCAGCGGCGGCCTCGGTCATTTTATGCCTCTTTACATTTATTTGTTGTAAACTCGTGGTGGATGATATGTTTTAGTTTTTGAGTTATTTTTATAGACAGATAAACGGTGTAGCACAATGCATAATTTGGAAAATCATACCAGTGTTGTTTCACTAAAAAAAGTACAAGTCTAATAATAAAATATTGAAAAATATATGATTTTTTTTCGATAATTGATTTTTATAATAATTAATCTAAAACAAAATGCTTCATATTATTTTTTATTTAGACGGTACACATCGGACGTATATTTAGTCGTCAACCGCACATCGATAGCTAGTATAGAAGTCCAGATACACGTGCAACAATGTACCCCACCAAATGGGCATTTTCGAGCTGGGTGGTTTCAAAGATGGCGTCCATCCGGGCACTAAGCTACCGTTCTCAGATGTCCATCACACCTTTTCTGACACTTGAGACATTGGTCTAATGGAAAATCATAATGAGAATTACTCCCCCCGCCGGAGCATTACTTTTGGTCTGGCTCAAGGACTAACTAACACAAGTGCGAAAAGTGGTTTTTCAACACGAACACAAGTGCGAAAAGTGGTTTTTCAACACTAACACAAGTGCGAAAAGTGGTTTTTCAACACTAACACAAGTGCGAAAAGTGTATTTTCCACACTAATACAAGTGCAAAAGTGGTTTCCTGCACCAACACAAGTGCGAAAAGTGGTTTTTCAACACTAACACAAGTGCGAAAAGTGGTTTTTCAACACCAACACAAGTGCGAAAAGTGGTTTTTCAACACTAACACAAGTGCGAAAAGTGGTTTTTCAACACTAATACAAGTGCGAAAAGTGGTTTTTCAACACTAACACAAGTGCGAAAAGTGGTTTTTCAACACTAACACAAGTGCGAAAAGTGGTTTTTCAACACTAACACAAGTGCGAAAAGTGGTTTTTCAACACTAACACAAGTGCGAAAAGTGTATTTTCCACACTAATACAAGTGCAAAAGTGGTTTCCTGCACCAACACAAGTGCGAAAAGTGGTTTTTCAACACTAACACAGTGCGAAAAGTGGTTTTTCAACACTAACATAAGTGCAAAAATGTTTTTTCCACACTAATACAAGTGCAAAAGTGGTTTCCTGCACCAACACAAGTGCGAAAAGTGGTTTTTCAACACTAACACAAGTGCGAAAAGTGGTTTTTCAACACTAACACAAGTGCGAAAAGTGGTTTTTCCACACTAATACAAGTGCAAAAGTGGTTTCCTGCACCAACACAAGTGCGAAAAGTGGTTTTTCAACACTAACACAAGTGCGAAAAGTGGTTTTTCAACACTAACACAAGTGCGAAAAGTGGTTTTTCCACACTAATACAAGTGCAAAAGTGGTTTCCTGCACCAACACAAGTGCGAAAAAGTGGTTTTTCAACACTAACACAAGTGCGAAAAGTGGTTTTTCAACACTAACACAAGTGCGAAAGTGGTTTTTCAACACTAACACAAGTGCCAAAAAGTGTTTTTTCCACACTAATACAAGTGCAAAAGTGGTTTCCTGCACCAACACAAGTGCGAAAAGTGGTTTTTCAACACTAACACAAGTGCGAAAAGTGGTTTTTCAACACTAACACAAGTGCGAAAAGTTGTTTTTCCACACTAATACAAGTGCAAAAGTGGTTTCCTGCACCAACACAAGTGCGAAAGGTGGTTTTCAACACTAACACAAGTGCGAAAAGTGGTTTTTCAACACTAACACAAGTGCGAAAAAGTGTATTTTCCACACTAATACAAGTGCAAAAGTGGTTTCCTGCACCAACACAAGTGCGAAAAGTGGTTTTTCAACACTAACACAAAGTGCGAAAAGTGGTTTTTCAACACTAACACAAGTGCGAAAAGTGGTTTTTGAAACACTAACACAAGTGCGAAAAGTGGTTTATGAACACTAACACAAGTGCGAAAAGTTGGTTTTTCCACACTATTACAAGTGCAAAAGTGGTTTCCTGCACCAACACAAGTGCAAAAAGTGTTTTTTCCACACTAATACAAGTGCAAAAGTGGTTTCCTGCACCAACACAAGTGCGAAAAGTGGTTTTTTCAACCCTAACACAAGTGCGAAAAGTGGTTTTTCAACACTAACACAAGTGCGAAAAGTGGTTTTTCAACACTAACACAAGTGCGAAAAGTGGTTTTTCCACACTAATACAAGTGCAAAGTGGTTTCTGCACGACCACACAAGTGCGAAAAAGTGGTTTTTCAACACTAACACAAGTGCGAAAAGTGGTTTTTCAACACTAACACAAGTGCGAAAAGTGTATTTTCCACACTAATACAAGTGCAAAGTGGTTTCCTGCACCAACACAAGTGCGAAAAGTGGTTTTTCAACACTAACACAAGTGCGAAAAGTGGTTTTTCAACACTAATACAAGTGCAAAAATTGGTTTTTCAACACTAACACAAGTGCGAAAAGTGGTTTTTCAACACTAACACAAGTGCGAAAAGTGGTTTTTCAACACTAACACAAGTGCGAAAAGTGTTTTTCAACACTAACACAAGTGCGAAAAGTGTATTTTCCTGCACCAACACAAGTGCGAAAAGTGGTTTTTCAACACTAACACAAGTGCGAAAAGTGTTTATTCAACACTAACACAAGTGCGAAAAGTGGTTTTTCAACACTAACACAAGTGCGAAAAGTGTTTTTTCCACACGAATACAAGTGCAAAAGTGGTTTCCTGCACCAACACAAGGGCGAAAAGTGGTTTTTCAACACTAACACAAGTGCGAAAAGTGGTTTTTCAACACCAACACAAGTGCGAAAAGTGGTTTTTTCAACACTAACACAAGTGCGAAAAGTGGTTTTTCAACACTAATACAAGTGCGAAAAGTGGTTTTTCAACACTAACACAAGTGCGAAAAGTGGTTTTTCAACACTAACACAAGTGCGAAAAGTGGTTTTTCAACACTAACCAAGTGCGAAAAGTGTATTTTCCACACTAATACAAGTGCAAAAGTGGTTTCCTGCACCAACACAAGTGCGAAAAGTGGTTTTTCAACACTAACACAGTGCGAAAAGTGGTTTTTCAACACCAACACAAGTGCGAAAAGTGGTTTTTCAACACTAACACAAGTGCGAAAAGTGGTTTTTCAACACTAATACAAAGTGCGAAAAGTGTTTTTCAACACTAACACAAGTGCGAAAAGTGGTTTTTCAACACTAACACAAGTGCGAAAAGTGGTTTTTCAACACTAACACAAGTGCGAAAAGTGGTTTTTCAACACTAACACAAGTGCGAAGTGTATTTTCCACACTAATACAAGTGCAAAAGTGGTTTCCTGCACCAAACACAAGTGCGAAAAGTGGTTTTTCAACACTAACACAAGTGCGAAAAGTGGTTTTTCAACACTAACATAAGTGCAAAAAATGTTTTTTCCACACTAATACAAGTGCAAAAGTGGTTTCCTGCACCAACACAAGTGCGAAAAGTGGTTTTTCAACACTAACACAAGTGCGAAAAGTGGTTTTTCAACACGAACACAAGTGCGAAAAGTGGTTTTTCAACACTAACACAAGTGCGAAAAGTGGTTTTTCCACACTAATACAAGTGCAAAAGTGGTTTCCTGCACCAACACAAGTGCGAAAAGTGGTTTTTCAACACTAACACAAAAGTGGTTTTTCAACACTAACACAAGTGCGAAAAGTGGTTTTTCCACACTAATACAAGTGCAAAAGTGGTTTCCTGCACCAACACAAGTGCGAAAAGTGGTTTTTCAACACTAACACAAGTGCGAAAAGTGGTTTTTCAACACTAACACAAGTGCGAAAAGTGGTTTTTCAACACTAACACAAGTGCAAAAAGTGTTTTTTCCACACTAATACAAGTGCAAAAGTGGTTTCCTGCACAACACAAGTGCGAAAAGTGGTTTTTCAACACTACACAAGTGCGAAAGGTGGGTTTTTCAACACTAACACAAGTGCAAAAAGTGGTTTTTCAACACTAACACAAGTGCGAAAAGTTGTTTTTCCACACTAATACAAGTGCAAAAGTGGTTTCCTGCACCAACACAAGTGCGAAAGGTGTGTTTTCAACACTAACACAAGTGCGAAAGTGGTTTTTCAACACTAACACAAGTGCGAAAAGTGTATTTTCCACACTAATACAAGTGCAAAAGTGGTTTCCTGCACCAACACAAGTGCGAAAAGTGGTTTTTCAACACTAACACAAGTGCGAAAAGTGGTTTTTCAACACTAACACAAGTGCGAAAAGTGGTTTTTCAACACTAACACAAGTGCGAAAAGTGTTTTCAACACTAACACAAGTGCGAAAAGTGGTTTTTCCACACTAATACAAGTGCACACTAATACAAGTGCAAAAGTGGTTTCCTGCACCAACACAAGTGCAAAAAGTGTTTTTTCCACACTAATACAAGTGCAAAAGTGGTTTCCTGCACCAACACAAGTGCGAAAAGTGGTTGTTTTTCAACACTAACACAAGTGCGAAAAGTGGTTTTTCAACACTAACACAAGTGCGAAAAGTCGTTTTTCAACACTAACACAAGTGCAAAAAGTGTTTTTTCCACACTAATACAAGTGCAAAAGTGGTTTCCTGCACCAACACAAGTGCGAAAAGTGGTTTTTCAACACTAACACAAGTGCGAAAAGTGGTTTTTCAACACTAACACAAGTGCGAAAAGTGGTTTTTCAACACTAACACAAGTGCGAAAAGTGGTTTTTCCACACTAATACAAGTGCAAAAGTGGTTTCCTGCACCAACACAAGTGCGAAAAGTGGTTTTTCAACACTAACACAAGTGCGAAAAGTGTATTTTCCACACTAATACAAGTGCAAAAATTGGTTTTTCAACACTAACACAAGTGCGAAAAGTGGTTTTTCAACACCAGCACAAGTGCGAAAAGTGGTTTTTCAACACTAACACAAGTGCGAAAAGTGGTTTTTCAACACTAACACAAGTGCGAAAAGTGTATTTTCCACACTAATACAAGTGCAAAAGTGGTTTCCTGCACCAACACAAGTGCGAAAAGTGGTTTTTCAACACTAACACAAGTGCGAAAAGTGTTTTTTCCACACGAATACAAGTGCAAAAGTGGTTTCCTGCACCAACACAAGTGCAAAAAGTGGTTTTTCAACACGAACACAAGTGCGAAAAGTGGTTTTTCAACACTAACCCAAGTGCGAAAAGTGGTTTTTCAACACTAATACAAGTGCGAAAAGTGGTTTTTCAACACTAACACAAGTGCGAAAAGTGGTTTTTCAACACTAACCCAAGTGCGAAAAGTGGTTTTTCATCACTAACACAAGTGTGAAAAGTGGTTTTTCAACACTAACACAAGTGCGAAAAGTGTATTTTCCACACTAATACAAGTGCAAAAGTGGTTTCCTGCACCAACACAAGTGCGAAACGTGGTTTTTCAACACTAACACAAGTGCGAAAAGTGGTTTTTCAACACCAACACAAGTGCGAAAAGTGGTTTTTCAACACTAACACAAGTGCGAAAAGTGGATTTTCAACACTAATACAAGTGCGAAAAGTGGTTTTTCAACACTAACACAAGTGCGAAAAGTGGTTTTTCAACACTAACACAAGTGCGAAAAGTGGTTTTTCAACACTAACCCAAGTGCGAAACGTGGTTTTTCAACACTAACACAAGTGCGAAAAGTGTATTTTCCACACTAATACAAGTGCCAAAGTGGTTTCCTGCACCAACACAAGTGCGAAAAGTGGTTTTTCAACACTAACACAAGTGTGAAAAGTGGTTTTTCAACACCAACACAAATGCGAAAAGTGGTTTTTCAACACTAACACAAGTGCGAAAAGTGGTTTTTCAACACTAATACAAGTGCGAAAAGTGGTTTTTCAACACTAACACAAGTGCGAAAAGTGGTTTTTCAACACTAACAAAAGTGCGAAAAGTGGTTTTTCAACACTAACACAAGTGCGAAAAGTGTATTTTCCACACTAATACAAGTGCAAAAGTGGTTTCCTGCACCAACACAAGTGCGAAAGGTGGTTTTTCAACACTAACACAAGTGCGAAAAGTGGTTTTTCAACACTAACACAAGTGCGAAAAGTGGTTTTTCCACACTAATACAAGTGCAAAAGTGGTTTCCTGCACCAACACAAGTGCGAAAGGTGGTTTTTCAACACTAACACAAGTGCGAAAAGTGGTTTCCTGCACCAACACAAGTGCGAAAAGTGGTTTTTCAACACTAACACAAGTGCGAAAAGTGGTTTTTCAACACTAACACAAGTGCGAAAAGTGGTTTTTGAACACCAACACAAGTGCGAAAAGTGGTTTTTCAACACTAACACAAGTGCGAAAAGTGGTTTTTCCACACTAATACAAGTGCAAAAGTGGTTTCCTGCACCAACACAAGTGCAAAAAGTGTTTTTTCCACACTAATACAAGTGCAAAAGTGGTTTCCTGCACCAACACAAGTGCGAAAAGTGGTTTTTCAACACTAACACAAGTGCGAAAAGTGGTTTTTCAACACTAACACAAGTGCGAAAAGTGGTTTTTCAACACTAACACAAGTGCGAAAAGTGGTTTTTCAACACTAACACAAGTGAAAAAAGTGTTTTTTCCACACTAATACAAGTGCAAAAGTGGTTTCCTGCACCAACACAAGTGCGAAAAGTGGTTTTTCAACACTAACACAAGTGCGAAAAGTGGTTTTTCAACACTAACACAAGTGCAAAAAGTGGTTTTTCCACACTAATACAAGTGCAAAAGTGATTTCCTGCACCAACACAAGTGCGAAAAGTGGTTTTTCAACACTAACACAAGTGCGAAAAGTGGTTTTTCAACACTAATACAAGTGCAAAAAGTGGTTTTTCAACACTAACACAAGTGCGAAAAGTGGTTTTTCAACACTAACACAAGTGCGAAAAGTGGTTTTTCCACACTAATACAAGTGCAAAAGTGGTTTCCTGCACCAACACAAGTGCGAAAAGTGGTTTTTCAACACTAACACAAGTGCGAAAAGTGGTTTTTCAACACTAATACAAGTGCAAAAAGTGGTTTTTCAACACTAACACAAGTGCGAAAAGTGGTTTTTCAACACTAACACAAGTGCGAAAAGTGTATTTTCCACACTAATACAAGTGCAAAAGTGGTTTCCTGCACCAACACAAGTGCGAAAAGTGGTTTTTCAACACTAACACAAGTGCGAAAAGTGTTTTTTCCACACGAATACAAGTGCAAAAGTGGTTTCCTGCACCAACACAAGTGCAAAAAGTGGTTTTTCAACACTAATACAAGTGCGAAAAGTGGTTTTTCAACACTAACACAAGTGCGAAAAGTGGTTTTTCAACACTAACCCAAGTGCGAAAAGTGGTTTTTCAACACTAACACAAGTGTGAAAAGTGGTTTTTCAACACTAACACAAGTGCGAAAAGTGTATTTTCCACACTAATACAAGTGCAAAAGTGGTTTCCTGCACCAACACAAGTGCGAAAAGTGGTTTTTCAACACTAACACAAGTGCGATAAGTGGTTTTTCAACACCAACACAAGTGCGAAAAGTGGTTTTTCAACACTAATACAAGTGCGAAAAGTGGTTTTTCAACACTAACACAAGTGCGAAAAGTGGTTTTTCAACACTAACACAAGTGCGAAAAGTGGTTTTTCAACACTAACAACTGCGAAAAGTGTATTTTCCACACTAATACAAGTGCAAAAGTGGTTTCCTGCACCAACACAAGTGCGAAAAGTGGTTTTTCAACACTAACACAAGTGCGAAAAGTGGTTTTCCACACTAATACAAGTGCAAAAGTGGTTCCCTGCACCAACACAAGTGCGAAAAGTGGTTTTTCAACACTAACACAAGTGCGAAAAGTGGTTTTTCAACACTAACACAAGTGCGAAAAGTGTATTTTCCACACTAATACAAGTGAAAAAGTGGTTTCCTGCACCAACACAAGTGCGAAAAGTGGTTTTTCAACACTAACACAAGTGCGAAAAGTGGTTTTTCAACACTAATACAAGTGCAAAAATTGGTTTTTCAACACTAACACAAGTGCGAAAAGTGGTTTTTCAACACTAACACAAGTGCGAAAAGTGGTTTTTCAACACTAACACAAGTGCGAAAAGTGGTTTTTCAACACTAACACAAGTGCAAAAATGTTTTTTCCACACTAATACAAGTGCAAAAGTGGTTTCCTGCACCAACACAAGTGCGAAAAGTGGTTTTTCAACACTAACACAAGTGCGAAAAGTGGTTTTTCAACACTAACACAAGTGCGAAAAGTGGTTTTTCCACACTAATACAAGTGCAAAAGTGTTTTCCTGCACCAACACAAGTGCGAAAAGTGGTTTTTCAACACTAACACAAGTGCGAAAAGTGGTTTTTACCAAACTAATACAAGTGCAAAAGTGGTTTCCTGCACCAACACAAGTGCGAAAAGTGGTTTTTCAACACTAACACAAGTGCGAAAAGTGGTTTTTCAACACTAACACAAGTGCGAAAAGTGTTTTTTCCACACTAATACAAGTGCAAAAGTGGTTTCCTGCACCAACACAAGTGCGAAAAGTGGTTTTTCAACACCAACACAAGTGCGAAAAGTGGTTTTTCAACACTAACACAAGTGCGAAAAGTGGTTTTTCAACACTAACACAAGTGCGAAAAGTGTATTTTCCACACTAATACAAGTGCAAAAGTGGTTTCCTGCACCAACACAAGTGCGAAAAGTGGTTTTTCAACACTAACACAAGTGCGAAAAGTGGTTTTTCAACACTAACACAAGTGCGAAAAGTGGTTTTTCAACACGAACACAAGTGCGAAAAGTGGTTTTTCAACACTAACACAAGTGCAAAAAGTGGTTTTTCAACACTAACACAAGTGCGAAAAGTGGTTTTTCAACACTAACACAAGTGCGAAAAGTGGTTTTTCAACACGAACACAAGTGCGAAAAGTGGTTTTTCAACACTAACACAAGTGCGAAAAGTGGTTTTTCAACACTAACACAAGTGCGAAAAGTGTATTTTCCACACTAATACAAGTGCAAAAGTGGTTTCCTGCACCAACACAAGTGCGAAAAGTGGTTTTTCAACACGAACACAAGTGCGAAAAGTGGTTTTTCAACACCAACACAAGTGCGAAAAGTGGTTTTTCAACACTAACACAAGTGCGAAAAGTGGTTTTTCAACACTAATACAAGTGCGAAAAGTGGTTTTTCAACACTAACACAAGTGCGAAAAGTGGTTTTTCAACACTAACACAAGTGCGAAAAGTGGTTTTTCAACACTAACACAAGTGCGAAAAGTGGTTTTTCAACACTAACACAAGTGCGAAAAGTGTATTTTCCACACTAATACAAGTGCAAAAGTGGTTTCCTGCACCAACACAAGTGCGAAAAGTGGTTTTTCAACACTAACACAAGTGCGAAAAGTGGTTTTTCAACACTAACATAAGTGCAAAAATGTTTTTTCCACACTAATACAAGTGCAAAAGTGGTTTCCTGCACCAACACAAGTGCGAAAACTGGTTTTTCAACACTAACACACGTGCGAAAAGTGGTTTTTCAACACTAACACAAGTGCGAAAAGTGGTTTTTCCACACTAATACAAGTGCAAAAGTGGTTTCCTGCACCAACACAAGTGCGAAAAGTGGTTTTTCAACACTAACACAAGTGCGAAAAGTGGTTTTTCAACACTAACACAAGTGCGAAAAGTGGTTTTTCCACACTAATACAAGTGCAAAAGTGGTTTCCTGCACCAACACAAGTGCGAAAAGTGGTTTTTCAACACTAACACAAGTGCGAAAAGTGGTTTTTCAACACTAACACAAGTGCGAAAAGTGGTTTTTCCACACTAATACAAGTGCAAAAGTGGTTTCCTGCACCAACACAAGTGCGAAAGGTGGTTTTTCAACACTAACACAAGTGCGAAAAGTGGTTTTTCAACACCAACACAAGTGCGAAAAGTGTATTTTCCACACTAATACAAGTGCAAAAGTGGTTTCCTGCACCAACACAAGTGCGAAAAGTGGTTTTTAAACACTAACACAAGTGCGAAAAGTGGTTTTTCAACACTAACACAAGTGCGAAAAGTGGTTTTTGAACACTAACACAAGTGCGAAAAGTGGTTTTTGAACACTAACACAAGTGCGAAAAGTGGTTTTTCCACACTAATACAAGTGCAAAAGTGGTTTCCTGCACCAACACAAGTGCAAAAAGTGTTTTTTCCACACTAATACAAGTGCAAAAGTGGTTTCCTGCACCAACACAGGTGCGAAAAGTGGTTTTTCAACACTAACACAAGTGCGAAAAGTGGTTTTTCAACACTAACACAAGTGCGAAAAGTGGTTTTTCAACACTAACACAAGTGCAAAAAGTGTTTTTTCCACACTAATACAAGTGCAAAAGTGGTTTCCTGCACCAACACAAGTGCGAAAAGTGGTTTTTCAACCCTAACACAAGTGCGAAAAGTGGTTTTTCAACACTAACACAAGTGCGAAAAGTGGTTTTTCCACACTAATACAAGTGCAAAAGTGGTTTCTGCACGAACACAAGTGCGAAAAGTGGTTTTTCAACACTAACACAAGTGCGAAAAGTGGTTTTTCAACACTAACACAAGTGCGAAAAGTGTATTTTCCACACTAATACAAGTGCAAAAGTGGTTTCCTGCACCAACACAAGTGCGAAAAGTGGTTTTTCAACACTAACACAAGTGCGAAAAGTGGTTTTTCAACACTAATACAAGTGCAAAAATTGGTTTTTCAACACTAACACAAGTGCGAAAAGTGGTTTTTCAACACTAACACAAGTGCGAAAAGTGGTTTTTCAACACTAACACAAGTGCGAAAAGTGGTTTTTCAACACTAACACAAGTGCGAAAAGTGTATTTTCCACACTAATACAAGTGCAAAAGTGGTTTCCTGCACCAACACAAGTGCGAAAAGTGGTTTTTCAACACTAACACAAGTGCGAAAAGTGGTTTTTCAACACTAACACAAGTGCGAAAAGTGGTTTTTCAACACTAACACAAGTGCGAAAAGTGTTTTTTCCACACGAATACAAGTGCAAAAGTGGTTTCCTGCACCAACACAAGTGCAAAAAGTGGTTTTTCAACACTAACACAAGTGCGAAAAGTGGTTTTTCAACACTAATACAAGTGCGAAAAGTGGTTTTTCAACACTAACACAAGTGCGAAAAGTGGTTTTTCAACACTAACCCAAGTGCGAAAAGTGGTTTTTCAACACTAACACAAGTGTGAAAAGTGGTTTTTCAACACTAACACAAGTGCGAAAAGTGTATTTTCCACACTAATACAAGTGCAAAAGTGGTTTCCTGCACCAACACAAGGGCGAAAAGTGGTTTTTCAACACTAACACAAGTGCGAAAAGTGGTTTTTCAACACCAACACAAGTGCGAAAAGTGGTTTTTCAACACTAACACAAGTGCGAAAAGTGGTTTTTCAACACTAATACAAGTGCGAAAAGTGGTTTTTCAACACTAACACAAGTGCGAAAAGTGGTTTTTCAACACTAACACAAGTGCGAAAAGTGGTTTTTCAACACTAACCCAAGTGCGAAAAGTGTATTTTCCACACTAATACAAGTGCAAAAGTGGTTTCCTGCACCAACACAAGTGCGAAAAGTGGTTTTTCAACACTAACACAAGTGCGAAAAGTGGTTTTTCAACACCAACACAAGTGCGAAAAGTGGTTTTTCAACACTAACACAAGTGCGAAAAGTGGTTTTTCAACACTAATACAAGTGCGAAAAGTGTTTTTTCAACACTAACACAAGTGCGAAAAGTGGTTTTTCAACACTAACACAAGTGCGAAAAGTGGTTTTTCAACACTAACACAAGTGCGAAAAGTGGTTTTTCAACACTAACACAAGTGCGAAAAGTGTATTTTCCACACTAATACAAGTGCAAAAGTGGTTTCCTGCACCAACACAAGTGCGAAAAGTGGTTTTTCAACACTAACACAAGTGCGAAAAGTGGTTTTTCAACACTAACATAAGTGCAAAAATGTTTTTTCCACACTAATACAAGTGCAAAAGTGGTTTCCTGCACCAACACAAGTGCGAAAAGTGGTTTTTCAACACTAACACAAGTGCGAAAAGTGGTTTTTCAACACTAACACAAGTGCGAAAAGTGGTTTTTCAACACTAACACAAGTGCGAAAAGTGGTTTTTCCACACTAATACAAGTGCAAAAGTGGTTTCCTGCACCAACACAAGTGCGAAAAGTGGTTTTTCAACACTAACACAAGTGCGAAAAGTGGTTTTTCAACACTAACACAAGTGCGAAAAGTGGTTTTTCCACACTAATACAAGTGCAAAAGTGGTTTCCTGCACCAACACAAGTGCGAAAAGTGGTTTTTCAACACTAACACAAGTGCGAAAAGTGGTTTTTCAACACTAACACAAGTGCGAAAAGTGGTTTTTCAACACTAACACAAGTGCAAAAAGTGTTTTTTCCACACTAAAACAAGTGCAAAAGTGGTTTCCTGCACCAACACAAGTGCGAAAAGTGGTTTTTCAACACTAACACAAGTGCGAAAAGTGGTTTTTCAACACTAACACAAGTGCAAAAAGTGGTTTTTCAACACTAACACAAGTGCGAAAAGTTGTTTTTCCACACTAATACAAGTGCAAAAGTGGTTTCCTGCACCAACACAAGTGCGAAAGGTGGTTTTTCAACACTAACACAAGTGCGAAAAGTGGTTTTTCAACACTAACACAAGTGCGAAAAGTGTATTTTCCACACTAATACAAGTGCAAAAGTGGTTTCCTGCACCAACACAAGTGCGAAAAGTGGTTTTTCAACACTAACACAAGTGCGAAAAGTGGTTTTTCAACACTAACACAAGTGCGAAAAGTGGTTTTTCAACACTAACACAAGTGCGAAAAGTGGTTTTTCAACACTAACACAAGTGCGAAAAGTGGTTTTTCCACACTAATACAAGTGCAAAAGTGGTTTCCTGCACCAACACAAGTGCAAAAAGTGTTTTTTCCACACTAATACAAGTGCAAAAGTGGTTTCCTGCACCAACACAAGTGCGAAAAGTGGTTTTTCAACACTAACACAAGTGCGAAAAGTGGTTTTTCAACACTAACACAAGTGCGAAAAGTGGTTTTTCAACACTAACACAAGTGCAAAAAGTGTTTTTTCCACACTAATACAAGTGCAAAAGTGGTTTCCTGCACCAACACAAGTGCGAAAAGTGGTTTTTCAACACTAACACAAGTGCGAAAAGTGGTTTTTCAACACTAACACAAGTGCGAAAAGTGGTTTTTCAACACTAACACAAGTGCGAAAAGTGGTTTTTCCACACTAATACAAGTGCAAAAGTGGTTTCCTGCACCAACACAAGTGCGAAAAGTGGTTTTTCAACACTAACACAAGTGCGAAAAGTGGTTTTTCAACACTAACACAAGTGCGAAAAGTGTATTTTCCACACTAATACAAGTGAAAAAGTGGTTTCCTGCACCAACACAAGTGCGAAAAGTGGTTTTTCAACACTAACACAAGTGCGAAAAGTGGTTTTTCAACACTAATACAAGTGCAAAAATTGGTTTTTCAACACTAACACAAGTGCGAAAAGTGGTTTTTCAACACTAACACAAGTGCGAAAAGTGGTTTTTCAACACTAACACAAGTGCGAAAAGTGGTTTTTCAACACTAACACAAGTGCGAAAAGTGTATTTTCCACACTAATACAAGTGCAAAAGTGGTTTCCTGCACCAACACAAGTGCGAAAAGTGGTTTTTCAACACTAACACAAGTTCGAAAAGTGGTTTTTCAACACTAACACAAGTGCGAAAAGTGTTTTTTCCACACGAATACAAGTGCAAAAGTGGTTTCCTGCACCAACACAAGTGCAAAAAGTGGTTTTTCAACACGAACACAAGTGCGAAAAGTGGTTTTTCAACACTAACCCAAGTGCGAAAAGTGGTTTTTCAACACTAATACAAGTGCGAAAAGTGGTTTTTCAACACTAACACAAGTGCGAAAAATGGTTTTTCAACACTAACCCAAGTGCGAAAAGTGGTTTTTCAACACTAACACAAGTGTGAAAAGTGGTTTTTCAACACTAACACAAGTGCGAAAAGTGTATTTTCCACACTAATACAAGTGCAAAAGTGGTTTCCTGCACCAACACAAGTGCGAAACGTGGTTTTTCAACACTAACACAAGTGCGAAAAGTGGTTTTTCAACACCAACACAAGTGCGAAAAGTGGTTTTTCAACACTAACACAAGTGCGAAAAGTGGTTTTTCAACACTAATACAAGTGCGAAAAGTGGTTTTTCAACACTAACACAAGTGCGAAAAGTGGTTTTTCAACACTAACACAAGTGCGAAAAGTGGTTTTTCAACACTAACCCAAGTGCGAAACGTGGTTTTTCAACACTAACACAAGTGCGAAAAGTGTATTTTCCACACTAATACAAGTGCCAAAGTGGTTTCCTGCACCAACACAAGTGCGAAAAGTGGTTTTTCAACACTAACACAAGTGCGAAAAGTGGTTTTTCAACACCAACACAAGTGCGAAAAGTGGTTTTTCAACACTAACACAAGTGCGAAAAGTGGTTTTTCAACACTAATACAAGTGCGAAAAGTGGTTTTTCAACACTAACAAAAGTGCGAAAAGTGGTTTTTCAACACTAACACAAGTGCGAAGTGTATTTTCCACACTAATACAAGTGCAAAAGTGGTTTCCTGCACCAACACAAGTGCAAAAGGTGGTTTTTCAACACTAACACAAGTGCGAAAAGTGGTTTTTCAACACTAACACAAGTGCGAAAAGTGGTTTTTCCACACTAATACAAGTGCAAAAGTGGTTTCCTGCACCAACACAAGTGCGAAAGGTGGTTTTTCAACGATAACACAAGTGCGAAAAGTGGTTTTTCAACACTAACACAAATGCGAAAAGTGTATTTTCCACACTAATACAAGTGCAAAAGTGGTTTCCTGCACCAACACAAGTGCGAAAAGTGGTTTTTCAACACTAACACAAGTGCGAAAAGTGGTTTTTCAACTCTAACACAAGTGCGAAAAGTGGTTTTTGAACACTAACACAAGTGCGAAAAGTGGTTTTTCAACACTAACACAAGTGCGAAAAGTGGTTTTTCCACACTAATACAAGTGCAAAAGTGGTTTCCTGCACCAACACAAGTGCAAAAAGTGTTTTTTCCACACTAATACAAGTGCAAAAGTGGTTTCCTGCACCAACACAAGTGCGAAAAGTGGTTTTTCAACACTAACACAAGTGCGAAAAGTGGTTTTTCAACACTAACACAAGTGCGAAAAGTGGTTTTTCAACACTAACACAAGTGAAAAAAGTGTTTTTTCCACACTAATACAAGTGCAAAAGTGGTTTCCTGCACCAACACAAGTGCGAAAAGTGGTTTTTCAACACTAACACAAGTGCGAAAAGTGGTTTTTCAACACTAACACAAGTGCAAAAAGTGGTTTTTCAACACTAACACAAGTGCGAAAAGTTGTTTTTCCACACTAATACAAGTGCAAAAGTGGTTTCCTGCACCAACACAAGTGCGAAAGGTGGTTTTTCAACACTAACACAAGTGCGAAAAGTGGTTTTTCAACACTAACACAAGTGCGAAAAGTGTATTTTCCACACTAATACAAGTGCAAAAGTGGTTTCCTGCACCAACACAAGTGCGAAAAGTGGTTTTTCAACACTAACACAAGTGCGAAAAGTGGTTTTTCAACACTAACACAAGTGCGAAAAGTGGTTTTTCAACACTAACACAAGTGCGAAAAGTGGTTTTCAACACTAACACAAGTGCGAAAAGTGGTTTTTCCACACTAATACAAGTGCAAAAGTGGTTTCCTGCACCAACACAAGTGCAAAAAGTGTTTTTTCCACACTAATACAAGTGCAA